>NC_134691.1:244249266-244491766 GCF_050947455.1 Rhinoderma darwinii
TCCCACATGTGTCTCAAGTGCGCTTGTGGACTAAAACACAAGCCCCAGAAGCAAAGAGGCACCTAGTGCATTTTGAGGCCTCTTTTTTACTAAAATAAATTCTAGGCAGCATGCCAGGTTTGAAGAGGTGTTGAGGTGCCAAAACAGTAGGAATCCCCCAATAGTGACCCCATTTCGGAAACTACACCCCTCAAGGAATTAATTTATGGTTGTTGTTACCATTTTTACACAGCGCGTATTTGAATAGGGCTGTGAAATTAAAAAAATGCAATTTTTTCCAATAAGATGTCATTTTTCATCAAAATTTCTTATATTCACAGGGAACAAAATACCCCATTTTGTTGCCCAATTTCTCCGGAGTGCAGTAATAACCCATTTGTGGCGATAAACTGCCGTTTGGGCCCATGGGAGGCCTCAGAAGGGAAGGAGCGCTGTGTGTTCTTTGGAGTGCAGATTTTGCTGGATTGGTTTTTGGATGCCATGTCGCATTTGCAGAGCCCCAGAGGTATCAAAGCAATGGAAAACCACCAGAAGTGACCCCATTTTGGAAACTACACCCCTCAAGGAATTCATTTATGGGTAATGTGACTATTTAGACCCCATGGTTTCTTCACAGAACTTATTTGAATTGGGCTGGGAATTTAAATTTTTTATTTTTTTTCCAATAATATGTCGTTTTATCTCAAAATGTCTTATTTTCACAAGAAATAAAATACACCATTATGTTGCCCAATTTGTCCTGAGTGCGGCAATACCCCATTTGTGGTGATAAACTGCCGTTTGGGCCCATGGGAGGGCTCAGAAGGAAACAACCACCATTTGGCCTACTGGGGATTTTCTGGGATGTATGATAAATTTCAAAACACTCTTTCATACAGAGCTCTGGTTTTTCGGGACACGTGTCACATTGATATATTGTGTCCTTCCTTATCCCCCTCTTATAGCAGACTTTGCACCTCTTTTGACTTTTTCTCTTCTTGCCAGTTTGGGGAACTTCTCCTGGAAAGTGTTTCCTTGGTACGATGCGTGTGGCCTCTATTCCAGAAGTACTGGGTGCCCCCCCTTCTTGGTCCCTAAAAATTTGTTTCTTGATAACCACCTCTTGAAATTCCAGGAAAGTTCCCCTCTGGCTTAGACATCCACATAGCACGTACACATTGTATAATGCCATCTGTATGATGTGCACGGCCAGCTTCTTATACCACACCGCATAGCACTGTAGGGCTTCAGGGCTTGATCTGACAAGTCCACCCCTCCCATGTACCTATTGTAGTCCAGGATACAGTCTGGTTTGGGGGTCTCTGTACTGGTACCTCGTACAGGTACATGGGTACTGGTGTGGCCATGTACTGTTGTCAATACAAGGACATCTCTCTTGTCCTTGTACTTGACACACAATATGTTGCTGCTAGAATGTGCCCTGCTCTCACCCCTTCTTGTTTGCCGAAGCAGAGTCTTAGGGAGGCCTCTCAGATTTCTGCTAGCAGTGCCGCATGACTTCTGGAAGCGAGGCAGTTGAAGAGTGGGACGCTGGTATAAATATTATCCAGGTAGAGGTGGTAACCCTGGTGCAGCAAATCCCACACAATTTTTGCATTAACTCCCAGTAAGGGGGGCATTCTGGGGGCTGAATACTGGTGGCCTTCCCTTCATATATCCTAAATTTGCAGGTATACCCTGATGCACTCTCGCATAGCTTATACATCTTCACGCCATACCTTGCCCTCTTAGGGTATGTTCACACGGCCTATTTACGGACGTAATTCGGGCGTTTTTGCCCCGAATTACGTCTGAAAATAGCGCCTCAATAGCGCTGACAAACATCTGCCCATTGAAAGCAATGGGCAGACGTTTGTCTGTTCACACGAGGCGTATATTTACGCGCCGCTGTCAAATGACGGCGCGTAAATAGACGCCCGCGTAGAAGAAGTGACCTGTCACTTCTTTGGCCGTAATTGGAGCCGCTATTCATTGACTCCAATGAATAGCAGCGCTAATTACGGCCGTAATTGACGCGGCGTTCAAGCGCCTGCACATGCCGGTACGGCTGAAATTACGGGGATGTTTTCAGGCTGAAACATCCCCGTAATTTCAGCCGTTACGGACCCCCGCCGTGTGAACATACCCTTTCCCGGCAGGTACTGGCGGAATTGAAGCCTCCCTTTAAAATGTACCAAGGACTCATCAATAGAAATACACTTCTCGGGGGTGTATGCTTGGGAAACCGGGCACTGAAACGGTCTAATAGGGGTCTCCGTTTATGCAAACGGTCAAAAATGCGGTCATCTCGGGGTGGGCACGGCTCATTAGCAGTATAATGTAATAAGTGAAGTATTGCCTAATTTATTTATTTTTTTTAGGTTCCAGTTCAGTTCTGAAGTTGCTGTGAGGGGCCTATATATTAGAAACCCCTATGAAACACCCCATTTTAGAACCTAGACCCCTTTAAAGTATTCACAACAGCATATAGAAAGTTTGTTAACCCTTCAGGTGTTTCACGGGAATTTAGAGCAAAGTAGAGGTGACATTTACATATTTTTTTTGTTTTTTGTCAGAAAATCCTTTATATACCATTTTTTTTATAACACAAAAGGTTTTACCAGAGAAACGCAACTTAATATTTATTGCCCAGATTCTGCAGTTTTGATTAATATCCCACATGTGGCCCTAGTGCGGTAATTTACTGAAGCACCGGCCTCCGAAGCAAAGGAGCACCTTGTGGATTTTGAGGCCTCCTTTTTATTAGGCACCATGTCCGGTTTAAAGAGGTCTTGTGGTGCCAAAACAGTGGACAACCCCCAAAAGTGACCCCATTTTGGAAACTAGACCCCTTGAGGAATTCATTGTAGTTTTCATGGGGTGCATGTGGCTTTTTGATCAGTTTTTATTCTATTTTTAAGTGGCATGGTGACTAAAAAACAGCAATTCTACTATTGTTTTTTTATTCTATTTTTTTTACAGCGTTCACCGTGCGCTATAAATGACATATTCACTTTATTCTGCGGGGCGATACCATATGTTTATAGTTTTTTTTGTCTTATGGCGTTTGCACAATAAAATACTTTTTGTAACCTTATTCCAAGAGCCATAACTTTTTATTTTTCAATCAAGAAAGCCGTGCAAGGACTTATTTTTTTGCGTAACAAACTGTAGCACCATTTTTAGGTACATGCATCTTTTTGATCTCTCTTTTCCATTTTTTGTGAGGTGAAGTGACCAAACAATTTTGATTCTGGTAAGGTTTATTAATATTTTGTTTTACGGCGTTCACCGCGCGGGATAAATAACAAAATAATTTTGTAGTTCAGGCTGTTACGGACGCGGCAATACAAATTATGTATAGTTTATTTGTTTGGTTATCTATTTTTATTAATAATAAAGGATTGATAAGGGAAAAAGGGGGATTTTGACTTTTAAAACTTTTATTTATTTATTTTTACTTTTTTTTTTTTTTTTTTTTTTACTTTTTCCTACTAGGGGACTTGAGGGCAGGAGGCCCTGATCGCAATACACTGCACTACATGCGTAGTGCAGTGTATTAGAGCTGTCCGCTACTCACTGACAGCAAGCATAGTGGGTCCTGACTTTGTCAGGACCCACTAGGCTACCGTCGATGGCATAGCCGGACGCCATTGTTAGGTGTCCAGTTGCCATAGTCACCATCGCCGGCCGCTATCGTGTAGCAGGCCGGCGATGGTAGCTTAACCCCTAAAAAGCAGTGATCGCTATTGAACCTAGAGGATTTTGGGGCCTCCTTTTTTTTAGAATATATTTCAGGCACCATGTCAGGTTTGAAGAGGTCTTGTGGTGCCAAAACAGTGGAAACTCTCCAAAAGGGACACGGTTTTGGAAACTACGCACCTCAAGGAATTTATCTAGAGGTATAGTTAGTATCTTGACCCCACAGGTCTTTTGCTATATTTATTGGAGTTTGTCTGTGAAAATGAAAATCCACTTTTTATCTGAAAAAATATAGAAATGTTTAATTTTTACAAGGAATAAAGGAGAAAAAGAACCCTAAAATTTGTAAAGCTATTTCTCCCAATTACGGCAATACCCCATATGTGGTAATAAACTGCTGTTTGGACCCATGGCAGAGCTCAGGAGGGAAGGAGCGCCTTTTGGATCGCAGATTTTGCTGGATTGGTTTCCAGTGCCATGACGCGCAACGCCCTGGAGGGACCAGAACAGTGGAAACCCCCCCCCCCCCCAAAAGTGACCCCATTTTGGAAACTACACCCCTCAAGGAATTTTTCTAGGGGTATAGTTAGCATTTTGACACCACAGTTTTTTTTGCTGAATTTAGTGGAATTAAAATGAAAATCTACTTCTTTTCTGAAAAAACAAATTTTTACAATGAATAAAGGAGTAAAAGAACCCCAGAATGTGTCAATTTCTCCCGATCACGGGAATATGCCATATGTGATAATAAACTGCTGTTTGGACCCACAGCTGGAGTAGTTTTTGGGTGTCATGTCGCATTTGCAAAGCTCCTGAGGTACCAAAATAGTGGAAACGCCCCAAAACTGACCCCATTTGGGAAACTACACCCTTAAGGAATCTATCTAGGGGTATAGTGAGCGTTTAGACCCCACAGGTCTTTTGCAGAATTTATTAGAATTAAGCCATGAAAATTAATATCAACATTTTTTCATTTTCACAAGGAATAAAGGCGATAAGGCACCCCTACATTTGTAAAGCAATTTCTCCTAAGTTCTTCAATACCCCACATTGTCAAATGTTTTTTCATTAGAAATTAACCTTCTAAGATGAATTTTACGGGTGAGTTCAGGTTTGCTCATATGTCTACAGGTAGCTCTAATAGCTGCTGGTGGGGCTATGGATCCCTCGGCTCCACTCTACATATGTGGTGGTCCTGTCCCACGAGTTTTGTGGTAAGAGGTTTTTCGCCTACTTTTAGGCCCTGTTCACACAGAGTTTTCTTTACAATCGGAAAATTCCTCCTGTAAAAACTGCTCCTGGCGGTTTTCATTTTTGACGTTGTTTTTGACGCGGTTTTTCGATGCGGTTTTCACATGACATCCTTCTGGGGGTTGTACTTCCTATGAAAACTCCACCCATCCTCCTCCTACATGCCATTTGCCATTATTGCTTGAAAAATCTGCTGGACATGGATCAAAATCAAGAGCAGGGCAGCAGTGGGGTCGCAGTACTGCCCAGAATAAAGGTGAGGAGGCGTCCGATGCGCCTCCTCATGAAGGTGCTTGTTAATTTTGTTCGTCGGCGCAGGTGTCGAGAGGTAAGTTTTGACACAGTTTTTCTACCCTCCATTACCCCAATGTAGAGAAAGTATTAATTTCTGTACATTATTTTTCACAGGAGGAAGAACAACGGAGAGAACGCCACCGCCGTTACTGGGTGCACCCCATTAACGATCTGCGGCCACAGAGGGGACACATTGGACAGTTGTATGCAGAACTGCGATGTTGTTGTTTTTTTCTTATTGCAACTGTACAAAAAATGTGAATAGAGAGAACTATGACCCTGTGTAGTTAACCAGTAAATGGCATAATTTCTAGCATCCACGGCATCCAGGCTATTGGTAGGGGTGTCACTACCGTTGTAGGAACCATACCACCTGCTATTGGGCACACGACATCAGGGTGCCTGTGCCGCCCTCCAGTGCAGGCCCCCCCATGCTCGGAGACGCCACTAGCAGCTGATATGCTGTGCCATGCTACATTGAATAGTAGCTGCGTGCTTGGACACAGATACTATTGAACAGTATGGCATAGAAGGGAGGAATCTTGCTCTGCCATAGGCCGGTGGCCATGTTTGTAATTCATTTTTTATCATTCGCAGAGACCGTATCCCTGCGCAGGCTGGCATGATGACGTCGCTGCATCACGCCGGTCTATGCAAGGATCCCGTTGAGGTTGTGGATCAGCTCATTCATTACCTAGGTGAGTATAATGTTTTTTGTTTTATATGGGGGGCGCTATCTACAAATGGCTTCTGACACTATCTACAGGGGGGCTGTTATGGTTGTTTGATGGCGACGAATGAAAATCAAAAATGTAACTAATAATACACTCAAAAGTGGCTAATCCATTTTGATGTTTCTTTACAGCTATCCTGGCAAGTTTTCAGATTTCTGTCGAATTTCTGTCAGCGCCTTTGATCGGCTGGATGTGATCCTGGCAAGCCATCTGATCCGTCAGGACACCACCATGAGGAGAGCCATCAGTCCTACGGAGAGCTACTAATCACGTTGCGGTGAGTTTATTTTACATGTCTTTTGTGTGTGTTTTACCTTCTTGATGATGTACTAAAATTATATGAAAAATATTAGTGGGTATGGTCAAGATAGGCATGTATATACTTGATTGCTCCTTGTACTAATTTTTTTTTCTCTCCATCTCTTTCAGATTTTTGGCAACTGGGGAGAGTTACGCATCTCTGCACCTCCAATTCCAGGTTGGTAATTCTACCATCTCCGGAATTTTGAGAAGTACATGCCACATGATCTGGCAGCAATTACAGCCCGTTTCGATGCCCAGTCCGACCCAGGAGACTTGGTTGCAGGCAGCAGCAGGCTTTCAGTCTGTGGCCAATTTCCCAAACTGCATAGGTGCCGTCGACAGGAAGCACATACGTGTGCAGCAGCCACCACAATCAGGATCACATTACTTCAATTACAAGAAGTACTTTTCTGTGGTCCTGATGGATGTGGCTGATGCCTCATATAAGTTTGTTGCTATCGAAGTCGGCACCTATGGCAGTACTGTTGACTCCCGGGCACTACTGACATAGACATTCGGCCAGCGAGTGCTGGTAGATCAGGTGACTCTGCCCCCTCCAAGACCTCTTCCGGGTACCACGCATTTATTCCCTTTCGTCATGGTGGGGGATGAGGCTTTTCCGCTGATGACCAACCTGCTGCGCCCATACCCACGGAGGGCACTGGATGCCCGGAGGAAAGTCTTCAACAAGAGGCTGAGCCTGGCACGACGCTTTGTGGAGTGCACCTTCGGGATCATGAGTGGTAAGTGGAGGGTCTTCATCTGTGCAATGCAATTGGATCCAGGCACAGTTGACATGGTCATTAAAGCTGCCTGTGTGCTCCACAACTATGTTCGCGACTATGACAGTTTGGACATGGGTGTCGATCAACAGGCAGATTTTAGTGACCTACCTGGCTGTTGTTTTTTGGCCGTGCATCCAACCGTGCTGTACAGGTGAGAGATGCCTTTGCGGACTACTTCATGAGTCCCGAAGTTGCCGTGCCTCGGCAATTCGCATGCCTCAGTGAACAGCAGCCATTCCAGGACTGATGGTTCTCCTCATGGGTCCCATCCAACTTGTTTGATCCACCAGCCTGTTATCAGATTTCCACTAATGGATTTATGTTAAAAATGAAGTTTGTTTTGAAAGACATTGTATGCGTTTAATAAATTTGTTCAGTTGCAATATATGTGGTGTTTTTTTTCTACTTAGAATGTGTAAGGTCTTGTCCACACGCAACGTAATTTCTTCAGCAATCTTGGTGAAAGTAACAGACTTTCCGCTGCTGAAACAACATTCAAATTCAGTCTACAGCGTGGGCCATTTATATGGATACACCTAAATAAAATGGGAATGGTTGGTGATATTAACTTCCTGTTTGTGGCACATTAGTATATGGGAGGGGGGAAACTTTTCAAGCTGGGTGTTGACCATGGTGGCCATTTTGAAGTCGGCCATTTTCGATCCAACTTTAGTTTTTTCAATGGGAAGAGGGTCATGTGACACATCAAACTTATCGAGAATTTCACAAGTAAAACAATGGTGTGCTTGGTTTTAACTTTACGTTATTCTTTCATGAGTTATTTACAAGCTTCTCTTTCTTTACAGCCATTGACATGTCGCAGAGGTTAACACGTGAGGAGCGGATAGAAATTGTGTTGATGTCTGGTGAACGCAGTACCCGGGTCATTGCAGCAGATTTCAATGCAAGACACCCTACGAGACGACCCATCTCCCATGCTACAGTTTGCAAACTGCTTGCCAAGTTTAGTGAAACTGGTTTAGTGTTGGATTTGCCCAAATGTGGACGCATGAAAACTGTCACTAATGAAGAAACATCAGTGGCTGTCCTAGCTTCATTCAGCAAGAGCCCACAGCGTAGCACTCGCCGCATGTCACTGGAGAGTGGCATCAGTCGAACATCCCTTCTGCGGATATTAGCTACTCACAAATGGCACCCTTACAAACTCCAGCTGCTGCAGCATCTCAACGAGGATGACCCAGATCGGCGCACTGAATTTGCAGAATGGGCAAAACAAAAATTGGAACAGGACCCTCAGTTTACACAGAACATTTTGTTCACTGATGAGGCAAACTTTTAAGTGAATGGTGAAGTTAACAAACAAAACCACCGCTATTGGTCTGACACAATCCCACATTGGATAGGTCCCTCCAAGACTGTTGGAACACAAAAATTGATGGTATGTTGTGGTATATGGGGTACAAAGATAGTGGGGCCATTCTTCATCAATGGAAACTTCAAGGCCACGGGATATCTGAAATTGCTACATGATGATGTGTTTCCCTCTTTATGCACTGAAGCTGGCACGTTCCCTGAGTTTTTCCAGCAAGATGGTGCACTACCACATTATGGGTGTCAGGTCCGAGCATTCCTAGATGAACAGTTTCCTGGAAAGTGGATTGGTCGTAGTGGGCCAGTTGAATGTCCCCCTAGGTCTCCCGATCTGACCCCCTTAGACTTTTATCTTTGGGGTCATCTGAAGGTAATTGTCTATGCTGTGAAGATACGAGATGTGCAGCAACTGAAACTACGGATCCTGGAAGCCTGTGCTAGCATTTCTTCTGCGGTGTTGCTATCAGTGTGTGAAGAGTGGGAGAAGAGGGTTGCATTGACAATCCAACACAATGGGCAGCACTTTGAACACATTTTATAAGTGGTCAGAAACTTGTAAATAACTCATGAAAGAATAAAGTAACATTAAAACCAAGCACACCATTGTTTTTCTTGTGAAATTCTCGATAAGTTTGATGTGTCACATGACCCTCTTCCCATTGAAAAAACTAAAGTTGGATACAAAATGGCCGACTTCAAAATGGCCGCCATGGTCAACACCCAGCTTGAAAAGTTTCCCCCCTCCCATATACTAATGTGCCACAAACAGGAAGTTAATATCACCAACCATTCCCATTTTATTTAGGTGTATCCATATAAATGGCCCACCCTGTACTTTCTGCAGCAGGAATTGACATGCTGCAGTCCAAACAATAGTCACCGCAGGTCAATTTCTGCTTTTTATTTCTATTCAGTGCATGGATAAGTTTGGTTAAATCTCACCCACTTTGCTGATACCCACAGTTCTGGCCGGAAACTACGCTGCAATTACGCTACATGTGGACAAGCGATCAAATATTTCTATCGGATTCTGTGGCTGTGTGTGAATTTCATGTTGTTGGATCATCCTCATTTAATCGTAGCTGCATGTTTAACAAACTTCTGACATGTCCTAGTGGCATCGCAGAAGTTTAGATTGGTGGGGGTCCGAGCAGTTAGATCCACACCAATCACTAAAACTAAGCAGCTGAAGCGCTTGTGTCAGTGCTCAGCCGCTTCATGTCGGGTTTGCTTTTTACGGAAATCAATGTATCGGTGTACGGACACGATAGAAAGTCTATGAGCCCGTACTCCAATACATTGTCTTTCTGGAAAAAGCCAACCAAAAACAAATCGGCTATGCACTCACATGATCGCTTCAGCTGCTTCGTTTTAGCGATTGGTGGGGGTCTCCGTGCTTGTACCCACACTAATATAAACTTCAAAATGACACTATGACCTGTCATAACTTTGTTTTAATGTTTAGCTACACTTAAATGCTTAATTTGTAATCTGAAGTGTTAGGAGCAACTCACTTAACTGTTCACTACAGATTACAAATTAAACTAGGGATTAGTCCTTCTTTAAACGGGTCCATTACTGCAGCCATATAAGGTATAGTGTCATGGTCAAGCCAAGTCTTTTCTGTACAACCATGACCAGGGGACACTACAGTTATTTGGTTGCGGAAATGTACCTAAATAGAGTGGATTAACGCTAATGGGATATGTATCCCTTTAAGGCTTTGTTCACATCTGCGCCAGGGCTCACTTTCGACGCAGTTTGTCGAAACAGAGCCCTGACTGGCACAAGCGGAAAACAGAGGTTTCCGGTTCCATCACCATTGATTTCAATGGTGACGGATACGGTTACCAGGGTTTCCGTTTGTCTGTGTTGTGCACTGTATCCGTAATTTTGACAGAATCAAAAGCGCAGTCGGCTACGCTACTGATTCCGTCAAAACAACCGAGACAAATGGAAACCATGGGAACCGGATCCGTCACCATTTCAATGGTGATGGAAACGGAAAACTCGTTTTCGTTTGTGTGAGTCACGGCTCTGTTTCGACAGAGTGCGTTAGAAACGGAGACCTGGCACAGATGTGAACACAGCCTGAGGGCCTGTTCACATCAGCGTTGGCTTTGCGTTCAGGGGTTCCATCGGAGGTGTCCGTCGTGGAACCCCTCAATGCAAACTCATACAGAAACCTCTTCCATTTGCATTACCATTGATATCAATGGTGACGGAAGCATTGCTAATGGTTTCCGTTTGTCACCGTTACGTCCGGTTTCCGTTTTTTTAACAATCGATAGCGCTAAGGTTTCCGTTTCACCTCACGTTGAGAGGTTCACCCGACGGAAACCCTGAACGGAAACACAACACTGATGTGAACAGGCCCTGACTTAAGTCAAATAAAATGAAGGTCCTGTTCACATCAGCATTGGCTTTCCGTGCCATTGTTAATGTTTTCCGTTCGTCACCATTCACCAGTCGACTGCGCTATTGATTCTGTTGTTAAAACGGAAACATGCCGGAATGGTGATCAAGGGAAACCATTAGCAATGTTTCCGTCACCATTGAAATCAATGGTGATGGAAATGGAAGCTGTGGTTTCAGTTTGACTTTGCGATGCGGGGTTCACCAGACGGAAACCTCCCACGGAACCCCGGAACGGAAAGGCAACGCTAATGTGAACAGGCCCTAACAGTAAAAAGCACACACGCGCGCGCACACACACACACACACACACACACACACACACACTCTGCAAATAAATGTTAAAGACATTTTTGATTAAAACATAAAATTAACTGTTTTACAAAATATCCCTTATTAACCACCCACCATACTTTACCCATACTTTACAACTTACAGGAAAACAAGGTGTCCACCTCCACCCAGAGCTAAATTAATAAAAGTTATGGTAACGGGGGTGGAGGGTGTTGAGCCAGTATGGGAGAAAAGATTGAACAAATTGTGTTCCAGCAGTGGGCAAATAAGGGGCAGGATTGCCTAAATTTTGTCTCTGGTGGAGACCCCACCAGAAAATTGGCCACGACGGGGGACCTAAAGCCTGCTGGAAATGGATGAGAAGTCCAACCACTTCAGGCAGGGCGAGGGTGTGATAGAATCTGGCCCCACGTCGAAACTGAAACAGATGAAATCCTCTTGCCTTTCCGTTGGCATCTTGCGGCAGGAAGATGCCGTGTGACCAAAAAGGTCAAACTGGTCATCGGCGTCCATCCTCTGGATAAAGGACAAGGCCTCAGTCTCTGGAAGAGGTGCAGGTAGGGGGGGGCGGGATCACTAACCTGGGTGGCCACAGGGGGGACACCGTCATGTTGGGGTGACGCTGGTGAGGAGACGGGTGTCTCCTACCCCGGTGACATTTCTGTGGCCATCAAGCATCCCGCCAGTTCTTCTTCCCCCTCCGCTTCATGATTGGTGGAAGTAGAAAGAGTGGGTTCCCTCTCCATCTGCTTCTGTTGATCTTGGGTGGCAGGATCCTCAGGCTCTTGATGATTCCCTTCAGTTCTGTGTAAAAAAATACATTAAGTACATAGGAAAACTCCTTTTTAAAATTCAAACATAGGCATCAATACTTACGGCCGTTGTCCCCTGCTAGGTAAGATGAACATGAACAGCAGCTCATCATGGTGAGGGACCTTGACTCTTTAAGGTGGAGAGCCCCCACTCCCCTCGGCCTTCCGCACCACCTTCAGGAAGCGGTCCCGCACGCTCTTCCACATTTTTTTAACATCCTCTGCAAATTCAAAACGAAGTTAGTTTTTAAAATACTTTAAAAACTAAAGAAACTAGTTGATAAAGAGTTAAAATGAAAAAAAGTGACATACTCAACATTACGCCTTTGTTGAGAAGCAGAAAGGCCATTCCAGGCCGTGTACAGTGCCTTGCATATCTTCAGCCAGCTATTTTCACGACCATTACGGTCACTGTACCCGGCTGCGCCTTTGTCCCATAGATTGGGATGTGTCTGAACCTGAATAAATTACATTTGAAAGGTCAGTTTAAATTACTCTACTAGACATTGTCCTGCATACACAATTTACTGATCCACCACTGGGTATGTTCAGATGTAATGTATTTCCTAGTGGAAAATCTGCAGCGTACACTACAAGCAGAGTGAATGAGATTTTAAAAAATCTTATCCACACGTTGACGTTGAATAAAATTCCGAAAAAACATATGCTGCAGATAAGGGCCATATAACGGTCTACTACGCTATTGCTTCCTGCAAAAAGACGGATCCAGTCCACAGAAGAGACAAACGTAAACCACGGTCAGCGTCTCCGTCAACATTAAAATCTGTAGTGATGGAGACGAAAACCTCTTGTTTCAGTTTGTGTCTGCTCAGGGTCCCATTCAGACGGAAACCTCCGATGGAACGTCAGAACAGGACCCCAACGCAGATGTGAACAAAGCCTAACCTAGTTAAAAATAATTTCCATCCGCCACCGTTGTGACAGGGTTTTGTCGTCTTTGACGGAATTAATAGCGCAGTTAACTGCACCATTCATTCCGTTTAAAACGACAGAACCGTTTGCTCAACGGGGACAAACGGAAACCATTCGCAACGGATCTGTCACCATTGAAATCAATGGTGATGCAAACGGAACTTACTTTACATTTGCCTTTCCGTTGAGGAGTTCCACTGACGGAAAGCTCTGACGGAAACCCTCCCCGGAAGCCACGCTGATGTGAGCAGGCCCACATTAAAAAAAACATTGTAAACTTACTTCTTGAATCAATTTTCCGACTTCTATGTCCATTCGGTGGTACGCCTCTCCTGATGACATTTCTGTTCCTGAAATGTAAAAAAAATAAATAAATGACAAACATGAACAACTGCTGAAAAAAAAAAATGGGAAAAAAATAATACATTTAAAAAAAAAAAAAAAAATGCACATCTCCATACATGTATGGCACATATGAGCAATTGCACTCCATCATCTTTTCAGCTAATGGCTGCCTCCAGCTACCGACAGGAAATGCCAGCCCCTTTTTGGGCTGGGCTAGCAGCAGGAAGAAAACTCCTGCAAAATACTGGTCAATATACTCGTCAAAAAACGTCGCTAGCTCGAGGTGTTTTTTGATGTCTCCCAATGATTTCAATGGGGTTTTGGACTCGGAAACCGCCTCAAGATGGGTCATGTCCCTTCTTTTTGCCGCGAGGCGGTTTTTCCGCTCGCGCTAAAACAACGCCTCCTCCCATTGAAATCAATGGGAGGCATTTTGGGACGTTTTTTGGCGCGTTTTCCAACGCGTTTTTTGGCGCATTTTCAGCGTCAATAAAAGTGTCAAAAAAACTAAGTGTGAACAGGGCCTTAGACCTTACAGGATTATCTTTTCTATATTGCCCGTAATTGGCCATCCTCTATATTGGATTGGATGACATTCTTATCGATTTTCGAGTACTCGTGGCAACACGTCTTTATTGCTGCTAGAATGGCTATTGCCATATCCTGGAAGTCTCCCATCTCTCCTTCCTCGTCGGAGGTGATAGACAGGGTGAATGTTACCTGTCACCATGAAACCTTTCTATTGCAAACTCCCTCTGGCCATAAAAGGAATGTACGTTCTTGAGAGCTGTGGGTAAATTCTAAATATTATGTCTAATGACAAGCTTTCTTTGGAAGAGTTATTTCATTTTTTTAATGTTTTTTATTTTGTATGTACATGGCACAGCGATGTTGTTTCTTGTTTGTGTAAGGTTTCTTATGTATTTTTGATGCATCACATGTGTGTACTACTTCTCCTAAGGGTCCATGTTTCTAGGACCGAGATTTGGTTTGTATTGTTGGAAAAAAATCCAATTCCAAGTTGTAAAATTTTAATAAAAATCTATTGATTTAAAAAAAGAAATTAATTAACCGTTTCAGGACTAATCAATTTTTTACTTTTTCATTTTAGTTTTTCCCTTCCCGCATTCCAAGAGCCATAACTTTTTTTATTTTTTTCCGTCAACAGAGTGTCGTAAGGGCTTATTTTTTGAGGGAGGAGTTGTAGTTTCTAGTAACACCATTTAAAGTACTATTTAATGTACTGGGAAACTGAATATAAAATTATTTGCAGGCTGAAATTGGAAAAAGCTGAGAATCCTCCATTGTTTTTTGGGTGCGGTAAAAACGACAACTTAAATATTTTCTGAGACTTAATGCGATTTAAAGTAAAACCAAATTTATACAGTTTTTAAAATATATTTTACTACTTTTACAAAGTAAAAAGTATTTGTTAAAAAAAACAAAACTTTTTGTTCCAGCACATTCCAAGAGCCATAACATTTTTTATTTTTAGGTCGATTGAGTGGTGTGAGGGCTTATTTTTTTGCGGGATGAGCTGTAGTTTTTATTGGTACAATTTTTTTTGGTACATACAACTTTTTAATCACTTTTTATGAAAATATTTTTAAAAGCTAAGGTGACCAAAAAACAGCAATTTTGGCGTTTTAAATTCTTTATTTTTTACGACGTTTACCGTGCGAGTTAAATAACGGTATATTGTAATAGTTCGGACTTTTATGGATGCAGCGATATCAATTTTGTTTTTTTTATTTTTTATATTACTTTAGAGGAAAAATGGGAAAGGGTTTTTTTTTTTACTTTAAATATATTATATATTTTTTTCACTAATCACTTTATTTACTTTTTTTTTTACACATTTTATTAGTCCCCCTAGGAGATCATTAGATTGCTGGTACAATACACTTCAATACTAATGTATTGCAGTATCATGTAAGTTTTTACAGGCTCTTGTAAAAGTTTTTACAGGCTCTTGGCATCGTTTTTTGAACATTCTTTTATTTTTCTTGGACGTTACAAGGCTTAGAACATAAACAGCAATTTCTCATATTTTTAAGAAAATTTCAAAAGCCTTTTTTTAAGGTACCTATTCAGTTCCGAAGTGGCTTTGAGGGGCCTATGTATTAGAAACCCCCATAAAACACCCCATTTTGAAACTAGGCCCCTCAAAGTATTCAAAACAGCATTTAGAAAGTTTATTTAACCCTTCAGGCATTTCACAGAAATTAAAGAAAAGTAGAGGTGAAATTTGCAAATGTAACTTTTCTTGCTGAATTTCAATTGTATTCAATTTTTCTGTAACACAAAAGGTTTTACCAGAGAAACACTGCTAAATATGTATTGTCCAGATTCTGCAGTTTTTAGAAATGTGGATTAAAACACAAGCCCTAGAAGCAAAGAAGCACCTAGTGCATTTTGAGGCCTCTCTTTTCTATTAGTATATTTTAGGCAGCATGCCAGGTTTGAAGAGGTGTTGAGGTGCCAAAACAGTAGGAGTCCCCCAAAAGTGACCCCATTTCGGAAACTACACCCCTCAAGGAATTCATTTATGGTGGTTGTTACCATTTTGACCGCACAGTTTTTACACAGCACGTATTTGAATTGGGCTGTGAAATTTAAAAAAATGAAAATTTTTCCAATAAGATGTCATTTTTGATAAAATTTTCTTATTTTAACAGGGAACAAAATACCCCATTTTGTTGCCCAACTTGTCCTGAGTGCAGCAATACCCCATTTGTGGCGATAAACTGCCGTTTGGGCCCATGGGTGACCAAAGAACACACAGCGCTCCTTCCCTTCTGAGGAGTGCAGATTTTGCTGGATTGGTTTTCGGGTGCCATGTCGCATTTGCAGAACCCCAGAGGTATCAAAGCAATGGAAACCCACCAGAAGTGACCCCATTTTGGAAACTACACCCCTCAAGGAATTAATTTATGGGTAATGTGATCATTTAGACCCCATAGTTTCTTCACAAAACTTATTTGAATTGGGCTGGGAATTTTAAAAAAATATATATTTTCCAATAATATGTAGTTTTAGCTAAAAATTTCTTATTTTCACAAGAAATAAAATACCTCATTTTGTTGCCCAATTTGTCCTGAGTGCGGCAATGCCCAATTTGTGGTGATAAACTGACGTTTGGGCCCATGGGCGGGCTCAGAAGGAAAGGACCACCATTTGGCCTACTGGGGATTTTCTGGTGTGAAGTCATGTATGCAGAAGCCCCTGAGCTACCAGTACAGTTGAAACCCCCAAGAAGTGACCCTGTTTTAAAAACTACACCCCTTGAGACATTCATCTAGAGGTGTAGTGAGCATTTTGACCGGAGACATACACCCTATAAACTGTAATGTGTGTTCTCACAGGTATGGCAATACCCTCAATGTGGCTGGTATCAGCTGCCTGGGCACACGGCAGGGCTCAGAAGGGAAAGATGAGGGGGATACGATGTGCGGAGTGCATCAGGGTAAGTGAAACTGGGGTAGATTAAAAATCAAGGGATGTATGATACATTTTGAAGCACTCTTTCATACGGAGCCTTAGTTTTTCGGGACACGTGTCACATTGATATATTGTGTCCTTCCTTATCCCCCTCTTATAGCAGACTTTGTACCTCTTGACTTTTTCCTTTCTTGCCAGTTTGGGGAACTTCTCCTGGAAAGTGTTGCCCTGGTACCATGCGTGTGGCTCCGCTTCCAGAAGTACTGGGTGCCTCCCCTTCTTGGTCCCTAAAAATTTGTTTCTTGATAACTACCTCTTGAAATTCCAGGAAAGTTCCCGTCTGGTCTGTACGTAGCACGTACACATTGTACAATGCCATCTGTATGATGTGCATGGCCAGCTTCTTATACCACACCGCATGGCGCTGTAGGGCTTCAGGACTTGATCTGACAAGTCCACCCCTCCCATGTACCTATTGTAGTCCAGGATGCAGTCTGGTTTGGGGGTCTCAGTACTGGTACCTCATACAGGTACATGGGTACTGGTGTGGCATCTCTCTTGTCTTGTACTTAACACACAATATGTTGCTGCTAGATTGTGCCCTGCTCTCACCCCTTCTGAGTGTTTGCCCCAGCAGAGTCTTAGGGAGGCCTCTCAGATTTCTTGTAGCAGTGCCGCATGCCGCTGGACTTCTGGAAGAGAGGCACTTGAAGAGTGGGAAGCTGGTATAAAAATTATCCAGGTAGAGGTGGTGAACCTGGTCCAGCAGTGAGTGCACCAAATCACACACAATTTTTGCATTAACTCCCAGTAAGGGGGGGTATTCTGGGGGCTGAATACTGGTGTCCTTCCCTTCATATATCCTAAATTTGTAGGTATACCCTGATGCACTCGCACACAGCTTATACCTCTTCACGCCATACCTTGCCCTCTTACTCTGCAGGTACTGGGGAATTGAAGCCTCCCTTTAAAATGTACCAAGGACTCGTCAATAGAAATACATGTCTCGGTGGTGTATGCTTGGGAAAACCGGGCACTGAAACGGTCTAATAGGGGTCTCCGTTTATACAAACGGTCAAAACTGGGGTCATCTTGGAGTAGGCGATGCTCATTAGGAGAAGCATAGTATTGCATAATTTTATTTTTTTTTAGGGTTCAGTTCTGAAGTTGCTTTGAGGGGCCCATATATTAGACACCCCTATGAAACACCCCATTTTAGAAACTAGACCCCTCAAAGTATTCACAACAGCATTTAGAAAGTTTATGAACTCTTTAGGTTTTTCACGGGAATTTAGAGCAAAGTAGAGGTGAAATTTACATATTTATTTTTGTCAGAAAATCCTTTTTATAGCATTTTTTTCTATAACACAAAAGGTTTTACCAGAGAAACACAACTTAATATTTTTTTGCCAGATTCTGTGGCCCTAGTGTCGTAATGGACTGAAGCACCGGCCTCCGAAGCAAAGGAGCACCTAGTGGATTTTGAGCCCTTTTTTTTATTAGGCACCATGTCCGGTTTGAAGAGGTCTTGCGGTGCCAAAACAGTGGAAACCCCATTTTGGAAACTAGACCCCTTGAGGAATTCATTGCAGTTTTCAGGTCATGCATGCGACTGTTTGATCAGTTTTTATTCTATTTTTAGGTGGCGTGGTGACTAAAAAACAGCAATTCTACTATTGTTTTTTTATTCTATTTTTTTTACAGCGTTCACTGTGCGCTATAAATGATACATTGACTTTATTCTGCGGAGCGATACGATTACTGCGATACCAGATGTTTATAGTTTTTTTTATGTCTTATGGCGTTTTCACAATAAAATACGTTTTGTAAAAATCATTCACTTGTGTTACCTTATTCTAAGAGCCAGAACTTTTTTATTTTTCCATCAAGAAAGCTGTGCGAGGACTTATTTTTTGCGTAACGAACTGTAGTTTCAATCAGTACCATTTTTAGGTACATGCAAGTTTTTGATCTCTTTTTATTCCATTTTTTTTTAAGTGACCAAACAATTGTGATTTTGGTACGGTTTATTAATATTTTCTTTTACGGCGTTCACCGTGCGGGATAAATAACGAAATAATTTTGTAGTTCAGGCCGTTACGGACGCGGCGATACCAGTTATGTATAGTTTATTTGTTTATCTATTTTTCTTAATGATAAAAGACTGATAAGGGAAAAAGTGGGATTTTTACTTTTAAAACTTCTATTTTCTTATTTTGACACATCTTTTTTTTTAACTTTACTACTTTGTCCCACTAGGGGACATGAGGGCAGGAGGCCCTGATAGCTATTCTAATACACTCCACTACATGCGTAGTGCAGTGTATTAGAGCTGTCAGCTACTCACTGACAGCAAGAATAGTGGGTCCTGACTTCGTCAGGACCCACCAGGCTTCCGTCGATGGCATAGCCGGACGCCATTGTTTGGTGTCCGGTTGCTTATCGTGTAGCAGGTCGGCGATTGTAGCTTAACCCCTAAAAAGTCGCGATTGCTATTGAACGCGGCTTTTATGGGGTTAATCAGTAGGGACACAGCGATCGGTCCTCGCTGTAGGAGCTGCGGCAGCTCCTGTATGTGTCGGGAGGACGGCCGAAATGGCTGTTACTCCCGTGACGTACTGTTAGGTCATGGAGCGCGAACGATACAACTACCATGACCTAATAGTACGTCATGGTGCGAGAAGAGGTTAATGCGCAGCGGATGGTGCAAATTAAAAATGAAGAAGCTAGGGAGCGCTATTTGGCTTTTTGAGCGCAGATTTTGCTTGGTAGTTGTTCTGTTTGGCGTTTTACTGGTATTTGTTTATAATGTGGGGGCGTATGTAAGCTGGCTAGAGTACATCAGGGCCTAATAAGAGGGTATAATAATGCGGTAAGTAAATAATAATTCATAGTTTTGTGGCCAGCGTTGAACTGATAAATGGTGCTCAATCTTATCCGCTTTTGGAATGCTCTGCACTATTTATGTCGCTATATTCTGAGACAACCAAATATAGAGAACTCCGCTCTCCAATCACTATAATTTCTCAACAAAGGGCTGAACAACCGGAGCAGGTAAAAAAGGGGGTGAAATCCTCAACACCACAGTAAACCTAGACAAATAGATAGATTTTTACTGCTCAGACAGTTGTAGATACAAAGTCTGAAGAACTCCACGTGTTTATTCCATACTTACAAAATGGGCATAAACTAAAAGCATAAGACAATCTCTTGAAAATCACTTGCGGCATGCCAAATAATGCATTATTATTAATGCCATGCATTAATAATAATGCATGGAAGAGCTGGAGGCCGTTGTATGGCTTCCGGTTTTGTCGTGACAACAGACTGCAGCACCCGCAATCTGTCCTCGGGAAAGTTTGTTGTAGCAACAAACTTTCCAGTTTGTTATAGTCATGGTTGCCTTCTGAAATTTCTGGGCCCCATACAGCCAAGGAGTCTGGGTCCCCCCCCCCACACTATTGGGGCGGGCGCTAAGTAGGTGGAAGGCAACGGTGAAACTAGTAGGGTCTATTTGGAGGGGCAGGGCAAAGACAGCTGGTGAGTATCAGGGGGCAAGATGTAGAGACTAAGTGCCAGGGCTCGGTGGGGGAAGGAGGAGGGGATTTCTTGGAGAACAAAAAGTGGCATGGGTGGGAAAGTGGCCAGGGGGGAGATGCAACCTGACAGGGACTCTGTGGAGAGACAGGGAAGAGACAAGGGCTCTTTGGGGGTCAAAAATTGAAACGGTGTGCGTGCAGAGAATGTGGTTGCAGGGGGGCAAGATAAACAAAAATTATTGCACTTAACCCCTTAAGGATACGGCCAATTTTGGCCTTGAGGACAGAGCAATTTTTTTTACATTTCCCTCTTTGCATCCCGACACTCATAACGCTTTTATTTTTTGTACGACGTAGTTGTATGAGACTTTGTTTTTTGCGGGACGAGTTGTAATTTATGTACGTACCATTTTTTGGTATAAATACATGATCGTTTAATTTCTATACATTTTTAATTAGATTAAAATGCAGAAAAAAAGCAGTTGCACAGCAGTTTTAATATTTATTTATTTTTGACACCATACACCGATCATCATAAATAATGTTATACATTTGTTGTACAGGTTGTTACGGTCGGGGCGATACCAAATATGTCTATATTATTTTATGTTTTGGGACTTATATTTTAAAAAGTTGATTTATTATAAAAAGTGTTTCTGTGTATTTTATTTACTTTTTATTTATTTATTTACCATTATTTTTTTTTTACATTCATTTAACTTTTTTTTTTAATCCCATAAAGGGATTTATCATTTTGATTTTGTAACGGCAATGTACTGGCATAGATCTATATGCCAGTACATTAGCCTGTTACTGATTTGTACACAGGCAGTTGTTAGGGCATACCTCAGTATGCCCTAACAGGAAATATGTTCAGACAGCCCTGGGGTCCTTCAATGGACCCTGGGCTGTTTGGCCATATGAGTTGTGGGCTGTGATCGCGTCACAGTTATTTTCTGTGACGCGATCAATGTGCAGTCCCCCCTCTTTGAACGCCACGATCAGCTTTCATTGCGGAGTTCAAAGGGTTAACAGCGGAGAGAAGATGTTTCTCTTCTCTCCGCTGTCAGAGCGGGGCTGTGGCTGTGTATTACAGCCGTTGCCCCGCTCTCGATCGCACACACAGAGACGGCAGAGACTTCTGTCACACAGGACGAGTATGCTCGTCCTAATGCGCGAAGTGCTCGCCGCTCAGGACGAGCATACTCGTCCTGTGTCGGCAACCAGTTAAGCTGCTCCCTGTACACCGCAGTCACTCACCAAAATGTAGTTCTGGCTTCTGCAGTCCCTAAGATCTCCCACTGCGGCTCCACACCTTGATGGTTTTTTTTCACCTTCTCTTCTCACACAGCACACACGTCATCTGTGTAGACACCACATGGAAAAATTAATTCAGACACCAGACCTCTAAATAATTTCAGACCCCAAACCAGAAAAAAATTCAGACCTATTAAGTAATTCAGACACCTTTCCACCAGACCCCTACCTGCCGCTACAGTTTAGCATTCAGGCTTTTATGGTCTATCTAGTGGCTATGGGATTTGATAACAAAACATTTATTGGTGGGGATTATCTGCTGAGGCTCTGTGAGGGTGATGTCCAATTTTCTATGTGTGCATCTTTATAACTACATGGGATTAGGTCTCTATGGTAAGCGAGGAGTGACAGTAGGTGGACTTGTGGTGGATGCAGGGAGGTAAAATGGCCTCTAAGGGGAAGAAGGCTGTAGCAAGGGAGAGATGCCACGTGGCAGGGAGTAGACACTACGTGGCGTGAGCAGGGGGCACACAGATTAAGGGACACTGTAGGTGAGAGGGCAGTAAGTAGACACCTTGGCAGGGGTTTGTGGGGGGGGGGTACAGGTGGCATACAGTAGGCGACAAGGGCTTTGTGGGGGGTGCAGGTAGTACACAGTAGGTGACAGGGGATTTGTGGGGGGCAGGTGGCACACAGTAGCTGACAGGGGCTTGGTGTGGGGGCAGGTGGCACACAGCAACTGACGGGCTTTGCGGGGGGGGCGGGGGCAGGTGGCACACTGTAGCTGACAAGGTAAAGGTGTTAAGGTAAAAACACTTGCCTGGAGGGAGGCCGGGTCATAAAAGATAAGTTTAAGGTACAAAAATTTTATGGATTATATGTTCTTCACCCCCTTAGGTATTATCTCACTACCCACTTCAGGTTTAAAGGCTATGTAAACCTTTGAATGTGTTTTTTTGTTGTTGTTTTTTTTAACAAAGTTTACCAGTCTCTTCGGTGCTACTTTGTAAACGCTTTTTATTAAAAATTATTTTTACTTTTTAAGATACAGCTGCTTTGTACCCTGTAGACAGAACAGCTGTATCTTTTGCTGAGACATGAATCTGTCAGTCCTGCGGACCTGACGGGTTCAGTGTCAGCAGGTCTTGTGCATCTCTGTTCATAACTTAGATATAATCGATAACAAGTGGATGTGAGAGACACGCAGCACCCGCCAACACTGAACCTGTCAGGTCCGCAGGACTGATGGATTCAGGTCTTAGCAAAAGATATAGCTGTTCTGTCTACAGATACATAGCAGCTGTCTCTCAAAAAGTAAAAATAATTTTTAATAAAAAGTATTTACAAAGTTGAAAAATACACACTAAATAAAACATTTTCATAAAAAAAAAAAAGGAAAAAAAAACCTTTTCAGATGTGTACATAGCCTTTTAACCCCTTAGTGTCTAAGCCCGTTTTGGCCTTGTGGACACAGCCGATTTTTGAAAATCTGACGTGTTACTTTATGTGGTAATAACTCCGGAATGCTTTTACCTATCCAAGCAATTCTGAGATTTTCTCGTGACATGTACTTTATCAAACTGAAAAAATTTGGTCGTTAAATTGAATATTTATTTGTAAAAAACACCAAAATTTAGAGAAAATTTCCAAAAATCAGCATTTTTCTAAATTTTAATGTATCTGCTTGTAACAGATAGTAATACCACACAAAATAGTTACTAGTTTACATTTCCCATATGTCTACTTTGTTTGCATCGTTTTTTGAACGTCCATTTATTTTTCTAGGACGTTACAAGGCTTAGAACTTTAGCTGCAATTTCTCACATTTTCAAGAAAATTTCAAAAGGCTATTTTTTCAGGGACCAGTTCAGTTCTGAAGTGGTTTTGAGGGCCACCGCATTCAGAAATTATTTTAACTCTTTAGGAAATGAAGCAAAATAGAGGTGAAATGTACAAATGTCATTTTTTTTTACGAAATTAATTTGTAATACAGTTTTTTCTGTAACACAGAAGGTTTTACCAGAAAAACGCAACTGAATAATTATTGCCCAGATTCTACAGTTTTTAGAAATATCCCATGTGGTCCTAGTGCGCTAATGGACTGAAACACAGGTCACAGAAGCAAAGCAGCACCTAGAGGATTTTGGGGCCTCTATTTTAGTAGAATATATTTTAGGCACCATGTCAGGTTTGAAGAGGTCTTATGGTGCCAAAACAGTGGAAATCCCCCAAAAGTGACCCGATTTTGGAAACTACACCCCTCAAGGAATTTTTCTAGTGGTATAGTTAGCATTTTGACCCCACACGGTTTTTGCAAAATTTATGGGGATTATGCCGTGAAATTGAAAATCTAAATTTTTTTCTAAGAAAATGTAGTTTTAGCTCAGATTTTTTCCTTTTTACGATAGATAAAGGAGAAAAACCACCCCAACATTTGTAAAGCAAACTCTTCTGAGCACATCAATACCCCATATGTGGTAATAAACTGCTGTTTGGACACACGGCGGGGCTTAGAAAGGACGGAGCACCATTTGACTTTTTGAGCTCAAGTTTTGCTGGAATGGTTTGCGGGCCCATGTCACATTTGCAAAGCCACTAATGGGCCAAAATAGTGCAAACCCCGCAAAAGTGACCCCATTTGAGTAACTACAACCCTTGTGGAATTTATCTAGCGGTATAGTGAGCATTTTGACCCCACAGTTTTTTTTTTTTGCTGAATTATTGGAATTATGCAGTGAAAATGAAAATCTACTGTTGAATTTTTTTAATTTTCACAAGGAATAAAGGAGAAAAAGCGCCCCAACAATTGTAAAACAATTTCTCCTGAGTATGGCAATACCCAATATGTGGTCATAAACTGCTGTTTGGACACACGGCAGGGCTCAGAATGGCAGGACTGCTGCTTGGCATGTAGATTTTGGTTGATTGTTTTTTGGGCGCCATGTCGCATTTGCAGAGCCCTTGAGGTACCAGTACAGTAGAAACCCCTGAGAAGTGACTCCATTTTAGAAACTATATCCCTCAGGGTAATCATCTAGCGGTGTGGGTGAGCATTTTGATCCCACAGGTGTTTCATAGATTGTATTAGAATGAGGCAGTGAAAATGAAAAATTAATTTTTGTTCCCCAAAAAAATTTAGATTTGCAACCAATTTTTTTCCCCACAAGGGGTAATAGTAGAAAAAACAACACACAAATTGTTACCCAATTTCTCCCGAGTACGACAATACCCCATGTGTGGCCCTAAACTGCAGTTTGGGCACATGGCAGAGCTCAAAATGGAAGGAGCACCATTTGGCTTTTAGAGCACAGATTTTGCTGGACTGGTGTACGGGCGCCATGTTGCATTTGCAGAGCTCCCTTAGGTACCAGAGTAGAGTGGAAAACCCTGAGAAGTGACCCCATTTTGTAAACTACACCACTCAAGGTATTTATCATTTGCCTGGACACATGACAGGGCTTAGGAGTGAAAGGCGCATGTGAGGCCTATTTTGGTGATTTTCGCAGCATTAGCCCACAATGGCAGGGCTCTGGGGTCAAATAATTAAACAAAACCCCCAAGTTGTGACCCCCATTTTGGAAACTGCACCCCTGAAGGCATTTTATTAAGGGGTGTAGTGAGCATTTTGACCACACAGGTTTTGTTTTTCTATTAGAAATGAATGCTCAGTGGATGGTGCAAAGTAAAAATTGCAAATTTCCACAGGTATGTGCCATTTTAGTGCACAATATGTTGTACCCAGTTCGTGCCACTGAAGACAAATACCTCAAACTGTTAAGCGGGTTCTCCCGGGGTTTGGCGATGCCATATGTGTGGCACGCTGCGAGGCTCAGAATGGAGGGAAAGCCATTTGGCTTTTGGAGCTCAGATTTTGCTTAGTGGTAGTTTTGTTTTGGGTTTTGCTGGTATTTCAGTTTATAATGTGGGGGCTTATGTAATCTGTGCGGGTACATCAGGGCATAATAAGAGGGTATAATAATGGGGTAAATAAATAATATTTCATAGATCTGTGGCCAGTGTCGCATTGATAAATGGTGCCAGATGTTATCCACTTTTGGATACTCTGCACATTTTACGTCACCATATTCTGAGAGCCAGAACTTCTTTATTTTTTCCCCACTGGAGCTGTGTGAGGGATTATTTGTTGCGGTGCAATCTGTAGATTTCATTGGTACCATTTAGTGGTACATATGATTTTTTAATCACTTTTTAGTTCATTTTTTTTGGCAAGCAAGGTGACCAAAAACCAGCAATTCTGGTTTTTTTTTCTTTCTTTTGTTTTTTTTACCGTTGTTCGCTATGCGCTATGTATGACAATTTTACTCTATTTTGCGGGTCGGTACGATTACGGCGATACCATATGTATATAGTTTGCAGCGTCTGCACAATAAAATCACACTTGTTTCAAATTTATTTTTTGTGTCACCATATTCTGAGAGCCATATCTTTTTTTATTTTTCCGTCAAAAAAGCTGTGGGAGGGCTCGTTTTTTGCAGGACGGGCTGCAGTTTTTAATGGTATAATTTTGGGGTACATGCAACTTTTAGATCCCTTTTTTATTCTGTTTTGCGAGGGGTAGTGACTAACAAACAGTGATTCTGGAATAGTTTTTTAATTAATTTTTACGGTGTACGGGTAAAATAGCATGATAGTTTTTATAGTTTGGGTCGTTACGGACGCGGGGATACCACATGTGTACTTTTTTTTCCATGTTTTTCATTTTTTCCTATAATAAAAGACTTCTAGGAAAAAAAGACTGTTATAGTATTTTTTAACATGAAACTTATTTGTTTTTACTTTTTTACAACATTTTTATTAACTTGTTTTAACTTATTTTTTTGTCCCACTAGGGAACTTGAAGGCATGAAGCCCTGATCGCTATTCTAATACACTGCACTACCTACATAGTGCAGTGTATTAGAGCTATCAGCTATTCACAGACAGCAAGCCTAACAGGCTTCGCCTCCCGGCAGGGCCTAATAGGCTTCCGTACTAGGAAGCAATTGTTAGTCTACAGTTGCCATAGCAACCATCGAAACCCCTGCGGGTGCCGATGGTTGCCATTAGCAAGCTCAGGGTGCGATCTAAGTGGTTAATCGGCCGGATTGGAGCCTAGCTCCGTCCCTGGCCGTTAGAGCACGATATCAGCTGTGACAAACAGCTGACACCCCCGCCCGTGGAATCCACCATGGTTGCCAACAGGCTAGAAGACACTTCAATGCAGCGATCACTGCATCTAAGGAGTTAATCGGCCGCATCGGAGCCTAGCTCAGGTCCTGGCCATTACAGCGGGGTATCGGATAGCCGATACCCGGCGGTGATGGAGCTCGCTCAGCTTCTGAACCAGTGCCATTACATACACCACCTCATGGAGCTGTGATTGGTCAGTCTGCTGTGACTGACAAATCACAGCGATCGCCGGCAGGAGACCACTGTGATTGGTCCCCTGCCATCTTACTGTGCCGATCAACTGTCATAAACAGTTGACGACACAGTTCTTTGACAGGGTGACCGTTTTTATTCAGGACGCACTGGTACGTCCCGGTGCCTTAAAGCACGGCAATATAGGACGTACCGGTGCGTCCTGGTGCGGTAAGGGGTTAAAGGGGTTTTCCCACTTTCTGAAAACTGATGACTTATCCTCCGGGTAGGTCATCAGTATATGATTGGTATCTGTCCGACACCCGGACCCCGCACCGATCTGGCACTCCAGCTGCCTCCGAGCGCCAGAGGATGTTGCTGGAAGCAGATGGCTCCAGTCAAAGAATAGCGGCCGAGCTGCAGTATTCAAGTGAATAGGAGCAGAGCTGCAGTTCCGCCAAACAGCCGCTATGCAGTGGTCGAAGCCATCTGCTTCCGGCTCCAACTACTGCATCCCATTCCAAACATCCGGTGCACGTAGGCATCCGGAGTTGCAGATCATTGCGGGGTCTGGGTGTGGGACACTCACTGATCATATACTGATGACCGGATAGGTTATCGATTTTCAGAAAGTGGACAACCCCTTTAAGATCTCTCCCCGTCCCCCAAGTATCCTCTCTCCTACCTCTACCCCTCCCTATGTATAATTTTTCCCCTCCATTCAGATATCCTCTCTTTTCCCCCAGTTATCATCCCTTAGTATAATGTCTCCTTCGGTGTCATCCACCCCCATTGTTTTCTCCTTCCCACCACACCATCTTTTCCCTCGCAACCCAATAACATCTCCCTGCCCCCATTGTCATCTAACCCCCCCCCCCCCCATAGAAAGCATGTTTCTTACCCAGGTCTGTATGATCCTCTGGACACTGAAGCTCCACATTGTAACACTAGCAGCGACTTTTATTTCCGGTGTTGTGTAATAAACCTGTCTTCTCCCTCCGCTTACACAGCACAGGAGATAAGACGTAAGAACTGCTACTAGTGATAGAAGAC
This sequence comes from Rhinoderma darwinii, assembly GCF_050947455.1. Taxonomy (NCBI): domain Eukaryota; kingdom Metazoa; phylum Chordata; class Amphibia; order Anura; family Rhinodermatidae; genus Rhinoderma; species Rhinoderma darwinii. The sequence continues at coordinate 244,277,097 of NC_134691.1, forward strand.
TATGAAGCGGAGCTGAGAGGGTATAATTCAGACATGGGTAACGTTGCTTTTTATTGGGGATATGATGTGAGGAGGCTCCGGGCAGCGGCAGCCTGACCGACATTACATACTCACTGTCAGAAGTCTTATGCTGCTGCTGCATGACGCCTCCACTGGACTCAAACCTACCGCTGCCTTCCTGACGTCTCCCATCTTTGTTACCTCCACACACGCTGTCATACAGCTGTGGAGGAGAAGGGGGCGGGCACTATGTGAATAGCGGGCCCTTATGGTTTTACTTTAATGTAAAGAACGAGCCCCGACCCCATGATTGGACCTGTTCCTTTCACCAAAGTGAAATCATAAAGGCCCCACTGCTGTGACCAAATGAATTCAACCAGGTGAGAGCGGGCCCCCCTTTTTTTTTATTTATGGCCGGGCCCCTGAGGGCAGTACTGCCGATACTGCCCTGTTGGCGGCCATAGTTATAGCAACAAACTTACCAGTTTGTTGCTACAACAAACTTTCCCTGCGATTACATGATCGGAACCTGAACCAATCAGGTCCCGATCATGTGTCCGGGACCAGAGGCAGGGGTTAACAGCGCGATCCGGGTGTCAGCGCTACTCTGAGACACCCGATCACACTTTTAACACCCACCGTGAATTTACATTGGCGCTGCACAGAGCCCAGCAAGTACCAACGTGAATTTACTTGGGCGGTCGGGACGCGGTTAATATGTCATAAATTCAATTGAAAAGATCACATTGAATCTGTGATTTAGGACTACTACTGTCTTAAAATCTGACACAACATTCTAAGCAAAAGGCTATTCATATCGATGTCTACTGTATTTACTGAGAATAGAATATTATCAAATTTCCAGAAATCTCTGAGCAGTGCCAAAGGGGGTTGAATGTTATATAGAATCTTTTTATTCTAGAAAGCAGTGATGATCCAAGATTACAGACTTTACTAATGTCAGCTTCTAACATGTATGAATGACATATTAGAAGATAATTTTAACTGCATTTCCACTTAAAGGGTGACTTCGCATGGGGCAGAATTGTTGCAGAAAATTCTGCAACTGAGAATCCGTTCCATTTTGAGAGTAAACACATGGGTTTCTGTAAATTCTATTCAGATTAATGGGAAAGTCACAGATGTTTCTGCAACAAATCTGCCACATGTGAGTATTCCACAACTACTGAAATGTTCCAATTTATATTATAGTCTATGGATATGTTGCTTATATTGACTACCATGTTCTTAAATTATATGGACATGTGTATTTAAAGAGGCTCTGTCACCAGATTTTGCAACCCCTATCTGCTATTGCAGCAGATAGGCGCTGCAATGTAGATTACAGTAACGTTTTTATTTTTAAAAAACGAGCATTTTTGGCCAAGTTATGACCATTTTTTTAGTTATGCAAATGGGGCTTGCAAAAGTCCAAGTGGGTGTGTTTAAAAGTAAAAGTCCAAGTGGGCGTGTATTATGTGCGTACATCGGGGCGTTTTTAATACTTTTACTAGCTGGGCGCTCTGATGAGAAGTATCATCCACTTCTCTTCAGAACGCCCAGCTTCTGGCAGTGCAGATCTGTGACGTCACTCACAGGTCCTGCATCGTGTCAGACACATCGGCACCAGAGGCTTCAGTTGATTCTGCAGCAGCCTCGGCGTTAGCAGGTAAGTCAATGTAGCTACTTACCTGCAAACGCTGATGCTGCTGCAGAATCAACTGTAGCCTCAGGTGCCGATGTGTCCTCGCTCGTCTGACACGATGCAGGACCTGTGAGTGACGTCACAGCAGTGATCTGGCAGAAGCTGGGCGTTCTGAAGAGAAGTGGATGATACTTCTCATCCTGTCACAAAAAAAACAAAACAGAAAATCACATAGTCAAAATTATATATATTTATTTGCATTGTGCACAGAGAAATAAGTATTTGATCCCTTTGGCAAACAAGACTTAATACTTGGTGGCAAAACCCTTGTTGGCAAGCACAGCAGTCAGACATTTTTTGTAGTTGATGATGAGGTTTGCACACATGTTAGATGAAATTTTGGCCCTCCTCTTTGCAGATCATCTGTAAATCATTAAGATTTCGAGGCTGTCACTTGGCAACTCGGATCTTCAGCTCCCTCCATAAGTTTTCGATGGGATTAAGGTCTGGAGACTGGCTAGGCCATTCCATGACCTTAATGTGCTTCTTTTTGAGCCACTCCTTTGTTGCCTTGGCTGTATGTTTCAGGTCATTGTCGTGCTGGAAGACCCAACCACGAGCCATTTTTAATGTCCTGGTGGAGGGAAGGAGGTTGTCACTCAGGATTTGAGGGTACATGGCTCCATCCATTCTCCCATTGATGCGGTGAAGTAGTCCTGTGCCCTTAGCAGAGAAACACCCTCAAAACATAATGTTTCCACCTCCATGCTTGACCGTGGGGACGGTGTTCTTTGGGTCATAGGGAGCATTTATCTTCCTCCAAACACGGCGAGTTGAGTTAATGCCAAAGAGCTCAATTTTAGTCTCATCTGACCACAGCACCTTCTCCCAATCACTCTCAGAATCATCCAGATGTTCATTTGCATGTACATGTGCCTTCTTGAGCAGGGAGACCTTGTGAGCACTGCAGGATTTTAATCCATTACGGCGTAATGTGTTACCAATGGTTTTCTTGGTGACACTGGTCCCAGCTGCCTTGAGATCATTAACAAGTTCCCCCGTGTAGTTTTCGGCTGAGCTCTCACCTTCCTCAGGATCAAGGATACCCCACGAGGTGAGATTTTGCATGGAGCCCCAGATCGATGTCGATTGACAGTCATTTTGTATGTCTTCCATTTTCTTACTATTGCACCAACAGTTGTCTCCTTCTCACCCAGCGTCTTACTTATGGTTTGGTAGCCCATTCCAGCCTTGTGCAGGTTTATGATCTTGTCCCTGACATCCTTAGAAAGCTCTTTGGTCTTGCTCATGTTGTAGAGGTTAGAGTCAGACTGATTAATTGAGTCTGTGGATAGGAGTCTTTTATACAGGTGACCATTTAAGACAGCTGTCTTTAATGCAGGCACCAAGTTGATTTGGAGCGTGTAACTGGTCTGGAGGAGGCTGAACTCTTAATGGTTGGTAGGGGATCAAATACTTATTTCTCTGTGCATAATGCAAATAAATCTATATAATTTTGACTGTGACTTTTTTTTTAAAATATATATATATATATATATATATATATATATATATAAAGAAAGAAGATTTGCAGCACTCCAATGTGAAAAAAGTGGTGGTTTATTCAATCCAAGAACAGCAACGTTTCAATCCTACAATAGGATCTTTATCAAGCCTAGTGACACATCTACTACAAGAAACTAATATAGGGTTGAGACTACTTAACATAATTAGTCTCATTATAATACAATCAAGTATACAGTGTTGTAAAACTCATATAATGCATGTTATAAGGTATCATTACAAAACACAAACATGATACAGAAAGTGCGAATGTGTATATATAACAGTGTAAGTGGCAGTGTACAGTGACACAAACGTTAAAAACAGCTGATTACAACATAATCATTTATGCCTCAGTGGTGTTAGAAACAATCATCATAGCCCCACTCACCAACCAGAACTTCAGATACATCAGATGAATCATTTAGTATGTAAATTCGTAATCATACATTGTAGCAAACCGCTGCACACCTAAAGTCATTAGACTTTAATACATGCGTATAGAGCCAAAAGACGGAAATGAATCATCGATCAGTAGCGAGACGCATCGGACGCATCAAAGTGATGTAATGCGTGTCGATGCGTTCCACTGACCTGGTCATGTGTGAAGCGGCTTCATAGGTTGCTAAGCAACTGATGCACCTATGTGACGGATAACTCATAACACGGCTGTGTTAGACAAAAAGTCTGTATTATAACTGAAACCAGTAAATTAATCAATGCTCCTCATGGTAAGGAATGGAGATATTAAAATAGTATTACAATATTATATTATATATCAACTTCTTATGAATGATCCACACGTTGGCACAGAGAGCTCTGTCCGCAATTAAGTATTCAGAGCGTCCCTATACCTAGGGTTTTAGGAACCACATAGCATCGTCTTCACGTGCATAGGATGTCCCATCCCCCTCATCCGTGTAACGGACCAAGATTGTCGTATCAGCGACACCATTTCTCATAAAGTATATGTATATGTATTTTCATTTTTTCAAAATTAAATCTTTTATATATAAATATCTCTACATCACTTAACACCACACTAGGAGACTAGAAAAAATTCAACAAATAATAAATATCTTTATTGATATCATAAGACAAGATGAATATAGCACAGCCGTGTCAGGTAATCCCAATATCGTAATTTTACTATTTAAAAATAAAAGTAGAGATTCCGAAATTCTGTTGGGAGTGGTATATCGATCTAGAAAAATACAAAAATATAAAAATCAGTATTGATCACATATTGACAAGAAATTAATCATGAGAAATGCAAATACTAGTGTGTCATCATTCTTTATACTAAGGAGGACATCAAGAACCAAAGGAGAGAGATGTGAGGGAGTCATACAGCTAACCTATCCACAGCAAATTCAATATTAAGTCCAAAAGGTTTCAATGTATTTAATTGGAATATCCACCTCAACTCTTTTTTATGTAATATCACATGACGGTCGCCGCCTAATTGTAGTGTAGGGACATGGTCCAGGATCATAAATCTCAGATCCCTTTCATTGTGACCATATTCCGAAAAGTGCTTAGACACTGGTAAGTCAAGTTTCTTTTTGCGTATCGAGAAACGATGATTATTTAACCGGATTTTAAAAGCGCACGTTGTCTCCCCTACATATAGGAGACCACAGGGACACCATAACACATATATGACCCAATCCGAATCACAAGTGAAATTGTGTCTAATTTTAAATTGTTGTCCAGTGACTGGATGTTTAAAAGAATCACCCTTGCACATCAAAGTGCAGTTAACACATCTGTAACACGGAATATTCCCCGGTTTCAGAGGTTTAAAGATTGATTGTGATATTTTCTTTTGTCCTGATACTCTGGTTCTCACCAGTCTATCACGAAGATTTTGTGAACGTCTATATGACATAAGAGGATTATTATTCAATTCATCAATGTGTCCAAAGCTCTTGCTAATAATTGGCCAATGTCTGTTCATAATCTTAGAGATATCCCCACTTATATCATTATAAGTTGAAATGAATGGAATGCGTTTCCGTTTTCCACCCGCTAGAGCTGTTTTAGGTTGTAGCAAGCAGTCCCTCGCTATATTATTAATCTTATTTCTATGTGTGTACAGTAGTGCTTTAGGGTAGCCTCTGTGTAGAAAATTGCCCATCATAATATCTAGAGATGTATCGAGATCTTCCTGTCTGTCAGTGTTGCGTTTGGCCCTAATCATCTGGCTATAGGGCAAGGACCTGACCATATTCCTCGGATGACAACTGTCAAATCGTAGTAAAGTATTGCGGTCAGTCTCTTTTGTATACATTTTGGTTCTTAATGTATTGTTATCAATCAATACTGTAACATCCAAAAATTGAATCTTGTCCACAGAGTGTGTCATAGTAAACTGAATATCCTCATCCAAAGAATTGAGAAATTGATGAAAATCAGTTAGTGTAGTGACAGAATCAGTCCAAATGAGGAAGATGTCGTCTATGTAACGCCACCACCTCAAAACATGTGAGAAGTGGTGGGATACATAGACTGACATCTCCTCAATATTATCCATAAAGATATTGGCATACGTGGGAGCCATATTGGATCCCATGGCCGTCCCTTTCAATTGAATATAATAACTATCCTTAAAAAGAAAATAGTTAGAAGTCAGAATAAGTTCTACCAATGACATAATGAACTCGCATGAATTATTATCATAGTTAGAAGTCATCAATTTCCGTCTTACAGCATCAAGCCCTTTAACATGACTAATAGAGGTGTAAAGAGAGGTGACATCAAAAGAGACCAAAATGGATCCCTCTGGTAGGTCCACTGATCTTAGTTTTTGCAAAAAATCAGTGGTATCCCTGATATAAGATTTAGAGTTAATGGCAAAATTTCTCAACACTTTATCCACAAAGATAGAGATATTACTCATTAATGAACCCCGGCCAGATACAATGGGGCGGCCTGGGGGGTTCATTAAATCCTTGTGGATTTTTGGTAATAAATACAGGCAAGGAGTCACAGGAGATTCAACCATAAGAAATTTATATAACTTCTGATCTATTATATCCTCATCTAACGCTGTCTTAGTAAGTAAGGCAATCTTATTTGTGATGTCATGTTTAGGATCATTGTTCAATAATCTATATACATTTGTATCGGATAGTTGTCTATAACATTCCCTCATATACATGTCCGAATCCATAACCACGATTGCTCCACCTTTGTCAGCAGGTTTTATAGTGAGGTCGTGGTTATGGATCAGCTCATCCAATGCCACCATATCAAGAGTAGTCATGTTTGGCTGTTTAAAACCCGATTCACATGTTTGGGTCCTAAGTATAGCTAAGATATATGCCAATATCTTTATGGATAATATTGAGGAGATGTCAGTCTATGTATCCCACCACTTCTCACATGTTTTGAGGTGGTGGCGTTACATAGACGACATCTTCCTCATTTGGACTGATTCTGTCACTACACTAACTGATTTTCATCAATTTCTCAATTCTTTGGATGAGGATATTCAGTTTACTATGACACACTCTGTGGACAAGATTCAATTTTTGGATGTTACAGTATTGATTGATAACAATACATTAAGAACCAAAATGTATACAAAAGAGACTGACCGCAATACTTTACTACGATTTGACAGTTGTCATCCGAGGAATATGGTCAGGTCCTTGCCCTATAGCCAGATGATTAGGGCCAAACGCAACACTGACAGACAGGAAGATCTCGATACATCTCTAGATATTATGATGGGCAATTTTCTACACAGAGGCTACCCTAAAGCACTACTGTACACACATAGAAATAAGATTAATAATATAGCGAGGGACTGCTTGCTACAACCTAAAACAGCTCTAGCGGGTGGAAAACGGAAACGCATTCCATTCATTTCAACTTATAATGATATAAGTGGGGATATCTCTAAGATTATGAACAGACATTGGCCAATTATTAGCAAGAGCTTTGGACACATTGATGAATTGAATAATAATCCTCTTATGTCATATAGACGTTCACAAAATCTTCGTGATAGACTGGTGAGAACCAGAGTATCAGGACAAAAGAAAATATCACAATCAATCTTTAAACCTCTGAAACCGGGGAATATTCCGTGTTACAGATGTGTTAACTGCACTTTGATGTGCAAGGGTGATTCTTTTAAACATCCAGTCACTGGACAACAATTTAAAATTAGACACAATTTCACTTGTGATTCGGATTGGGTCATATATGTGTTATGGTGTCCCTGTGGTCTCCTATATGTAGGGGAGACAACGTGCGCTTTTAAAATCCGGTTAAATAATCATCGTTTCTCGATACGCAAAAAGAAACTTGACTTACCAGTGTCTAAGCACTTTTCGGAATATGGTCACAATGAAAGGGATCTGAGATTTATGATCCTGGACCATGTCCCTACACTACAATTAGGCGGCGACCGTCATGTGATATTACATAAAAAAGAGTTGAGGTGGATATTCCAATTAAATACATTGAAACCTTTTGGACTTAATATTGAATTTGCTGTGGATAGGTTAGCTGTATGACTCCCTCACATCTCTCTCCTTTGGTTCTTGATGTCCTCCTTAGTATGAAGAATGATGACACACTAGTATTTGCATTTCTCATGATTAATTTCTTGTCAATATGTGATCAATACTGATTTTTATATTTTTGTATTTTTCTAGATCGATATACCACTCCCAACAGAATTTCGGAATCTCTACTTTTATTTTTAAATAGTAAAATTACGATATTGGGATTACCTGACACGGCTGTGCTATATTCATCTTGTCTTATGATATCAATAAAGATATTTATTATTTGTTGAATTTTTTCTAGTCTCCTAGTGTGGTGTTAAGTGATGTAGAGATATTTATATATAAAAGATTTAATTTTGAAAAAATGAAAATACATATACATATACTTTATGAGAAATGGTGTCGCTGATACGACAATCTTGGTCCGTTACACGGATGAGGGGGATGGGACATCCTATGCACGTGAAGACGATGCTATGTGGTTCCTAAAACCCTAGGTATAGGGACGCTCTGAATACTTAATTGCGGACAGAGCTCTCTGTGCCAACGTGTGGATCATTCATAAGAAGTTGATATATAATATAATATTGTAATACTATTTTAATATCTCCATTCCTTACCATGAGGAGCATTGATTAATTTACTGGTTTCAGTTATAATACAGACTTTTTGTCTAACACAGCCGTGTTATGAGTTATCCGTCACATAGGTGCATCAGTTGCTTAGCAACCTATGAAGCCGCTTCACACATGACCAGGTCAGTGGAACGCATCGACACGCATTACATCACTTTGATGCGTCCGATGCGTCTCGCTACTGATCGATGATTCATTTCCGTCTTTTGGCTCTATACGCATGTATTAAAGTCTAATGACTTTAGGTGTGCAGCGGTTTGCTACAATGTATGATTACGAATTTACATACTAAATGATTCATCTGATGTATCTGAAGTTCTGGTTGGTGAGTGGGGCTATGATGATTGTTTCTAACACCACTGAGGCATAAATGATTATGTTGTAATCAGCTGTTTTTAACGTTTGTGTCACTGTACACTGCCACTTACACTGTTATATATACACATTCGCACTTTCTGTATCATGTTTGTGTTTTGTAATGATACCTTATAACATGCATTATATGAGTTTTACAACACTGTATACTTGATTGTATTATAATGAGACTAATTATGTTAAGTAGTCTCAACCCTATATTAGTTTCTTGTAGTAGATGTGTCACTAGGCTTGATAAAGATCCTATTGTAGGATTGAAACGTTGCTGTTGTTCTTGGATTGAATAAACCACCACTTTTTTCACATTGGAGTGCTGCAAATCTTCTTTCTTTATATACCAATACACGTCCGAGGATCGGGACGTTTTGCTGGGCACCTGATCGATTGATTCTGTGTGAGTGCTGCTGCTTTCTTGTTTGCTATATATATATATATATATATATATATATATATATATATATATTCTATCTCTCACTGGTAAAATTAACCTAGCCTAAAAATATATCCTCCTTAAATTGTATTGTGGGTTCTCCTGGGTACGGCAATACCCTACATGTGGCTGTTATCAGCTGCCTGGGCACACGGCAGGGCTCAGAAGGGAAAGATGAGGGGGATAAGCTGTGCGGAGTGCATCAGGGTAAATTAAAAATTAAGGGATGTATGATCAATTCTAAAACAATCTTTCATACAGAGCCCTGGTTTTTCAGGACACGTGTCACATTGGTATATTGTGTCCTTCCTGATCCCCCTCTTATAGCAGACTTTGCACCTCTTTTGACTTTTTCCCTTCTTGCCAGTTTGGGGGAACTTCTCTTGGAATGTGTTGCCCTGGTACGATGCGTGTGGCCTCGCTTCCAGGAGTACTGGGTGCTCCCTTTTCTTGGTCCCTAAAGATTAGGTTCTTGATAACCACCTCTTGAAATTCCAGGAAAGTTCCCCTCTGGCCTGCACATACGCATTGTACAATGCCATCTGTATGATGTGCACGGCCAGCTTATTATACCACACCCTCGATTTCCGCATGGCATTGTAGGGCTTCAGGACTTGATCTGACAAGTCCACCCCTCCCATGTACCTATTGTAGTCCAGGATGCAGTCTGGTTTGGGGGTCTCTGTACTGGTACCTCGTACAGGTACATGGGTACTTGTGTGGCCATGTATTGTTGTCAATACAAGGACATCTCTCTTGTCCTTGTACTTGACACACAATAAATTGCTGCTAGATTGTGCCCTGCTCTCACTCCTTCTGAGTGTTTGCCCAAGCATTGTTTTAGGGAGGCCTCTCATATTTTTTCTAGCAGTGCCGCATGCCACGGTATTTCTGGAAGCGAGGCACTTGAAGAGTGGGACGCTGGTATAAAAATTATCCAGGTAGAGGTGATAACCCTGGTCCAGCAGTGGGTGCACCAAATCCCACACAATTATTGCATTAATTCCCAGTAAGGGGGGGGCATTCTGGGGGCTGAATACTGCTGTCCTTCCCTTCATATATCCTGAATTTATACGTATACCCTGATACACTCTCACACAGCTTATACAACTTCATGCCATACCTTGCCCTCTTACTCGGCAGGTACTGGCGGAATTGAAGCTTCCCTTTAAACTGTACCAGGGACTCATCTATAGAAATACACTTCTCAGAGGTGTATGCTTGGGCAAACCGGGCACTGAAATGGTCTAATAGGGGTCTCCGTTTGTATAAACGGTCAAAACTGGGGTCATCTCGGGATGGGCACTGCTCATTATCCGTATAATGTAAGAAGCGAAGTATTGCCTCATAACGCATCCTGGACATGGCCATACGGTTCATCGGGGTGTGGTATAAGCTGTCCGTGCTCCAGTAGGTCCTAATGGATGGCTTTTTCAGAAGCCCCATGTTCAAATGAAGTCCCCAGAACTTGCCCAACTCTGCTGCATCTACAGGGGTCCACCTGTGGGATTGGGCATAAAATGATGTGGGGTTCTTTGTTATATACTGTTGGGCATATAAATTAATCTGGGAGACCATTAGTTCTATAAAGTCATCAAGGAAGAAGAACTTGAAAAAGTCCATCTCACTGAGCCCTGCCGTGTTAAATTTTATCCCTGAGCTGCCCGTGTACTCTGGGATTTGGGGCTCATAATTGGGGTCACTTCACTCTGGGGTTTCAACTGCGGTGGGGTGATTTCGCTTGGGGGTTTCAGCTGTAGTGGTGGTCCTGGGGCGTCTCCTAGGGGGTTCCTCTTCTTCATCACTGGATGAGGAGGTTGATAAGTAAAATAGAGTCTCACCATCCGACGACTCTGTGTCGGAGGCAAGAAATGAATATGCCTCTTCTGCACTAAATGTCCGTTGGGACATGATTGTTTGCTTCCCTAACTTAGCGATAGGCTGCTACCTAAACCAACCAAAACAATCGGTGTTTTTATAGAACGAGTGGGCTTCCCTGAGAGTAAACCTAACTGGGGCGAGGGTTCCTAACACTAAACCTAACTAGATTTTATTTGAACTTCCCTGAGACTAAATCTAACTACGGCGACTTTTCCCTGACACTAAACCTAACTAGATTATTCCGAGCTTCCCTAACACTAAGCCTAACTATGGTGACGGGTGCCTGACACTAAACCTATCTAGATTATTACGAGCTTCCCTGACGCTAAACCTAACTACGGTGATGGACCCCTAACGCTATATCTAACTACGGTGACGGATTTCTGACGCTAAATTCCCTGACGCTATACCTAACTACGCTTTTGGACGGTCCCCTGACACTAACTAACCCTAATACTAAACTAACCAGTTAAATTGTCTAAATGAACATTTTTTTTTTTTTGGGGTTTTATAGATTTTATAAGAAAAAAACAAAAAAATAATCCCCAGGGACCAAGAAATTGGTCCTGAAGACTAAGAAGTGGTCAGTGATAGGAGATCACTGACCAAAAATGTGGGGGGAACACAAAAAGGAAGGGTGCAGGAGTGGGTAGTGGATGGGAGTGGTAGGATACAGAAAAAAGCTGTTTTTTGAGTCTTTTTTTGACTTTTTATGACTTTCTCTCTCTCTCTCTTCTTTACACAACCGCTCTGAACTCCTCTCTAACACCAACAGAGGCGTTCAGGGCGGATGTAGCAGGAAGTGAAGTCAGGGAGAGGACGTTTATACATCGATCTCCGCTATTGGACAATTACACACTGACTGTCCAATAGCAGCGATCGTGGAGGCGGGACCATCGCGGCAGGTCCCGGCGTATTGAGCTGTGATAGCCTGCTGTCCGAAACAGCAGCTGTCACAGCTCGTGCGCGCGCCGATGGAAAATGGGGATGCATTTTCCTTGTGACGTACTATTCCGTCATGGAGCGCGAAAAGGGCGGTTTCCATGACGGAATAGTACGTCACTGACCGTTAAGGGGTTCATGTACTGGTATATATCTATATGCCAGTACATTAGCCTGTGTACTGATAGTACACAGGCAGTTGTCAGGACATACCTAAGTATTCCCTAACAACAGGAAATATGGTAGGACAGCCCTGGGGTTCTTCAATGGACCCTGGGCTGTCTGCCCATATATGGTATGTTCCTCAATCGCGCCACAGGGAATTTCTGTGATGCGATCCATGGGCATCCCCCCATTCTCACTTCCTCTTGAACGCTGCAGTCAGCTTTGATTGCAGCATTCAGGGGAATAGCAGCGGAGATTAGAGGTTTCTCTGATCTCCGCCGTTATAGAGCGGGGCTGCGGCTGTGTAATACAGCCTTTGCCCCGCTCCTGACAACAAGTGCGTGCGCGGTCAGCATGAGGAGATGCGGCCGGCGCTGCACTATAATAAGCGGCGGCATAGGCACTGAGGACAGAACAGGGGGGTGTTTTGCAGTGCGCCCGCCATGTTCTGTCTTCAGTGCCACCGCTCATTAGTGCAGCGCCGGCCGCATCAAATCATCCTGACGGCGCGCACCTGTCAGGACTCAGGAGCGGGGCAATGACTGCATTACACAGCCGCAGCCCCGCTCTCATATACATGCATGTGTTACTATACTGAGCTGTGTGGATGCACAGCTAAGTATCAAAATACATGAAATAACGGTATCGTATCGTTTGGGGATGCAGAGTATCGAAACAGTATCGAAGTTTCGATGCATCATGCGTCCCTAGTTCTGAGCATACAGTGAAGGAAATAAGTATTTGATCCCTTGCTGATTTTGTAAGTTTGCCCACTGTCAAAGACATGAACAGTCTAGAATTTTTAGGCTAGGTTAATTTTACCAGTGAGAGATAGATTATATTTAAAAAAAAACAGAAAATCACATTGTCAAAATTATATATATTTATTTGCATTGTGCACAGAGAAATAAGTATTTGATCCCCTACCAACCATTAAGAGTTCAGCCTCCTCCAGACCAGTTACACGCTCCAAATCAACTTGGTGCCTGCATTAAAGACAGATGTCTTAAATGGTCACCTGTATAAAAGACTCCTGTCCACAGACTCAATTAATCAGTCTGACTCTAACCTCTACAACATGGGCAAGACCAAAGAGCTTTCTAAGGATGTCCGGGACAAGATCATAGACCTGCACAAGGCTGGAATGGGCTACAAAACCATAAGTAAGATGCTGGGTGAGAAGGAGACAACTGTTGGTGCAATAGTAAGAAAATGGAAGACCTACAAAATGACTGTCAATCGACATCGATCTGGGGCTCCATGCAAAATCTCACCTCGTGGGGTATCCTTGATCCTGAGGAAGGTGAGAGCTCAGCCGAAAACTACACAGGGGGATTTTGTTAATGATCCCAAGGCAGCTGGGGCCACAGTCACCAAGAAAACCATTGGTAACACATTATGCCGTAATGGATTAAAATCCTGCAGTGCCCGCAAGGTCCCCCTGCTCAAGAAGGCACATGTACAGGCCCGTCTGAAGTTTTCAAATGAACATCTGGATGATTCTGAGAGTGATTGGGAGAAGGTGCTGTGGTCAGATGAGACTAAAATTTAGCTCTTTGGCATTAACTCAACTCGCCGTGTTTGGAGGAAGAGAAATGCTGCTTATGACCCAAAGAACACCGTCCCCACTGTCAAGCATGGAGGTGGAAACATTATGTTTTGGGGGTGTTTCTCTGCTAAGGGCACAGGACTACTTCACCGCATCAATGGGAGAATGGATGGAGCCATGTACCGTCAAATCCTGAGTGACAACCTCCTTCCCTCCACCAGGACATTAAAAATGGCTCGTGGCTGGGTCTTCCAGCACGACAATGACCCGAAACATACAGCCAAGGCAACAAAGGAGTGGCTCAAAAAGAAGCACATTAAGGTCATGGAGTGGCCTAGCCAGTCTCCAGACCTTAATCCCATCGAAAACTTATGGAGGGAGCTGAAGATCCGAGTTGCCAAGCGACAGCCTCGAAATCTTAATGATTTACAGATGATCTGCAAAGAGGAGTGGGCCAAAATTCCATCTAACGTGTGCAAACCTCATCATCAACTACAAAAAACGTTTGACTGCTGTGCTTGCCAACAAGGGTTTTGCCGCCAAGTATTAAGTCTTGTTTGCCAAAGGGATCAAATACTTATTTCTCTGTGCACACTGCAAATAAGTATATATAATTTTGACTATGTGATTTTCTTTTTTTTTTTTTTTTAATTATAATCTATCTCTCACTGGTAAAATTAACCTAGCCTAAAAATTCTAGACTGTTCATGTCTTTGACAGTGGGCAAACTTACAAAATCAGCAAGGGATCAAATACTTATTTCCTTCACTGTACCTATGTCAGCGTTAACATAGGTGGTTTTAGAACAGGTCTCCCCTACACCTATCCAGTGATGTTAGCGGCGTGTGTGTTTGTGGGTGACAAAGTCCTGACAGTCTACCATTAAGATGTATTTTGTAATATCCTATGTTACCCTCTCAAGCAGCCTAGAATAGAGGGAGAGATGCTGAGCACAGGGATTTATAAGTTTCTATTGTTGGATTCAGTGCCCTCAAGTAAAAAGCTGCTAGAAAAAGGCCATAACACAAATAGAACTCTTGGGAGTCCTGCTTTTCCCACTTACCTACAGTGATGGACCACTTTCCTTGTATATTACCTTATTTTATTAACCTTATTCAAATGTTTAACTTACTCCACCATAAACATGTGCTGCACGACCCAGCCAAGCATGAATATTTTTGTAAATCGGGAAAGGTGAATAAGATGCCCGTGGTTTATATACACAGGAAAAAAGGAGATTGAATATTTGGGGGTAGAAGCAGATGGTCCCCCATTGTCATGAGTCAATTTTTCAGTCTAATGGTCCTTTTACACCGGCCATTGATGGGCACTTGTTTGCTGTTTTCACAAGAAGCTTTGATTGGTGATGTATGAAGAGGTCTTCTATCAAGCAAAAAATCAAGCAAAAAAAAAACAACTGAAAATTTATCCCTGATGTATAATGCCTGACAAGGATACTCATTTGGCCTCCTTCAGTATAATGGAAGCCTATGGTTCCACACAGTAAACGTTCATGGGAAGCACAGTGTAAAAAGGGCCTAAAAGATATTTCCCACATGTTACTTTATTAATTGCATTTTTTTATAACAGATGTGTGAATAGTTTAATTGTAATACACTGCACTGTAATACAATACATAAGTACTACTGGGGAGTTTTGTGGAGTACAGAACACAGGAAATATCGGTTAGAATGAAAGTTATGGTGAAGAGGAAATGATGTGCCACAGTGGCGCTCTGTGCCTCTTGGTTCAGACATGATAATTTAACATTCGTATAAAATATTATATATATGCAAATTAATATTAAACTTTGATTAGCAATGTTAGGCTTCGTTCACATCTGCGTCAGGACTCCGTTCATGGGTTCCGTCTGAGCTTTCCGTCAGGGGAACCCATGAACAGAATTCAAACGGAAACCATAAGTTTCCGTTTCCATCATCATTGATTTCAGTGGTGACGGATCTGGTGCTAATGGTTTCCGTTTGTCAACATTGTGTAAGGGTTCCGTCTATTTGACGAATCAATACCGTAGTCGACTGCTTTATTCATTCATCAAAACGACAGAACCCTTACACAACGGTGACAAACGGAAAGCAATTGCACCAGATACGTTATTGAAATCAATGGTGATGCAAACGGAAAACTATGGTTTCCTTTTGTTTAAGTTTGTATTCCGTTCATGGGTTCCCCTGCCGGAAAGCTCAGACGGAACCCGTGAACGGAGTCCTGACGCAAATGTGAACGAATCCTAAAACATTCTGATAATGCTTAATTGTTTTTCTTTTCAACTACATGTCCTAAAAATTGCCTTCTCTACTTTTTATTCCAGAAAAAACCTTTATCCGCAATAATAAAGGAAGTGAGTGACGGGTAAGTGCAAACCGCTTCTAAAACAAGATGGCTATAATTTATTGTACATAACAAATGAGATTCCTTATATGATATAGGATTACGTTGAACGTCTAGAGTTCTTGCAAATTCATTGGTTAGTATTAGGTTCTCAAACGCTGTTTTCGGGACATCAGCTAAAGGGGAGGCATTGTGTTCATGTTCTTCTTGCAGGGGTGGTTGGCCAGCCTATTTTCCATTGCGGTGCAAGGGTTTTATGGATGTACAGCTACATGAAGTACATTTAACTTCCTCACCTATTAGTTATCAAGGCAAAAAACTGAGCGACAATATCCTGCATTCTTATGGAAAACCACAGTTAAAGGTTATGGACACCTTGTTTTAAAGGTGTTTTCTGGGTTAAAATGTGTGTGTTATTGCTTGTAACTTATGAATGTAAATAAATTTGTAATGTAATTACATTTTCCAAATTGGCCCCGTTTCCAGATGCTGCCGTGGGATACATGACAGATGACGTCACTCTCTGGCCGCTGTGTTGATCATCAATTTTCTTCCGGATATACGAAACGTCACTAGGGACGTGCCATGTATGAGCTGTTCTTTTGTATAGCCAGTAACGTGCATGTACGGTCCATGCTGTTATCGTGAGAACAGCAGGGAGCACGCATGCGCATTATACAGCCAGTAACATGCAGGGACCACGCATGCGCCTTATACAGCCAGTGACGTGCATGCGCGGTACTGGCTGTACAACAGAACAGTCCATACAGGGCACGTCCCTAGCGAAGTGTTGTATACCCGGAAGAAAATTGATGATCAACACAGCAGCCAGAGAGTGATGTCACCTGTCATGTCCAATGTATTTACATTCATAAGTTACAAGCATTAACACAAACACATTTTAACTCGGAAAAGCCCCTTAACCCCTTCCCGCTCCTGGACGTACTATTAGGTCATGGCAGCTGTATTGTTCGCGCTCCATGACCTAATAGTACGTCTCGGGAGTAACGGCCGTTTCGGCCGTCCTCCCGACACATACAGGAGCTGTGACAGCTGCTATCTCGTACAGCAGCTGTCGCAGCTCCTACAGCGGGGACCGATCGCTGTGTCGCCGCTGATTAACCCCTTAAAAGCCGCGTTCTGTAGAGATCACGGCTTTTTAGGGGTTAAGCTGCCATCGCCGGCCTGCTACACGATAGCGGCCGGCGATGGTGACTATGGCAACCGGACACCAAACAATGGCGTCCGGCTATGCCATAGACGGAAGCCTAGTGGGTCCTGACAAAGTCAGGACCCACTATGCTTGCTGTCAGTGAGTAGCTGACAGTTCTAATACACTGCACTACGCATGTAGTGCAGTGTATTAGAATAGCGATCAGGGCCTCCTGCCCTAAAGTCCCCTAGTGGGACAAAGTAATAAAGTAAAAAAAAAGTTACAAAAAGATGTGTAAAAATAAGAAAATAAAAGTTTTAAAAGTAGAAGTCCCCCTTTTTACCTTGTCAGTCATTTATTATTAATAAAAATATATAAACAAACAAATAAACTATACATAATTGGTATCGCCGCGTCCGTAACGGCCTGAACTACAAAATTATTTCGTTATTTATCCCGCACGGTGAACGCCGTAAAATAAAATACTAATAAACCGTGCCACAATCACAATTGTTTGGTCACTTCACCTCCCAAAAAATGGAATAAAAAGAGATCAAAAAGTCGCATGTACCGAAAAATGGTACTGATGGAATCTACAGTTCATTACCCAAAAAATAAGTCCTCGCACGGCTTTATTGATTGAAAAATAAAAAAGTTCTGGCGCTTAGAATAAGGTAACACAAACAGTGAATGATTTTTTACAAAACGTATTTTATTGTGCAGACGCCATAAGACATAAAAAAACTATAAACATCTGGTATCGCCGTAATCGTATCGCCCCGCAGAATAAAGTGAATGTCATTTATTGCGCACGGTGAACGCTGTAAAAAAAATAGAATAAAAAAACAATAGTATAATTGCTGTTTTTTAGTCACCACGCCACCTAAAAATAGAATAAAAACTGATCAAAAAGTCGCATGCACCCCAAGAAAACTACAATGGATTCCTCAAGGGGTCTAGTTTCCAAATTGGGGTCACTTTTGGGGGGTTTCCACTGTTTTGGCACCACAATACCTCTTCAAACCGGACATGGTGCCTAATAAAAATGAGGGCTCAAAATCCACTAGGTGCTCCTCTGCTTCGGAGGCCGGTGCTTCAGTCCATTACCGCCCGAGGGCCACATGTGGGATATTTCTCTAAACTGCAGAATCTGAGCAATACCTATTAAGTTACGTTTCTCTGATAAAACCTTTTGTGTTATAAAAAAATGGTATAAAGAGGATTTTCTGACAAAAAAAATATGTAAATGTCATCTCTACTTTGCTCTAAGTTCCCGTGAAACACAAAGGGTTCATAAACTTTCTAAATGCTGTTGTGAATACTTTGAGGGGTCTAGTTTCTAAAATTGGGTGTTTGATATGGGTTTCTAATATATGGGCCCCTCAAAGCAACTTCAGAACTGAACTTGAACCTAAAAAAATTAAAATGAGGCAATACTTTGCTTCTTACATTATACTGATAATGAGCCGTGCCCACCCCGAGATGACCCCAATTTTGACCGTTTGTATAAACGGAGACCCCTATTAGACCGTTTCAGTGCCCAGTTATCCCAAGCATACACCTCTGAGAAGTGTATTTCTATTGATGAGTCCCTGGTACATTTTAAAGGGAGGGTTCAATTCCGCGAGTACCTGCTGGGTAAGAGGGCAAGGTATGGCGTGAAGATGTATAAGCTGTGCGAGAATGCATCAGGGTATACCTACAGGTTTAGGATATATGTAGGAAAGGCTACCCCCAAACCAGACTGCATCCTGGACTACAATAGGTACATGGGAGGGGTGGATTTGTCAGATCAAATCCTGAAGCCCTACAGCGCCATGCGGTGTGGTATAAGAAGCTGGCCGGGCACATCATACAGATGGCTTTGTACAATGCGTACGTGCTACGTCGATGTGCAGGCCAGACGGGAACTTTGCTGGAATTTCAAGAGGTGATTATCAAGAACCTAATCTTTAGGGACCAAGAAGGGGGGGCACACAGTACTTCTGGAAGCGGGGCCACACGCATCGTACCAGGGCGGCAACACTTTCCAGGAGAAGTTCCCCAAACTGGCAAGAAGGGAAAAAGTCAAAAGAGGTGCAAAGTCTGCTATAAGAGGGCGATAAGGGATGACACAATATATCAATGTGACACATGTCCCGAATAACCAGAGCTCTGTATGAAAGAGTGTTTTAAAATTTATCATACATCCCTTGGTTTATAATTTACCCCAATTTTACTTACCCTGATGCACAGCTTATCCCCCCTCGTCTTTCCCCTCTGAGCCCTGCTGTGTGCCCAGGCAGCTGATAACAGCCACATGTAGGGTATTGACATACCCGGGAGAACCCACTCACTTCTTGCGGGTTTCAACTGTACTGGTACCTCAGGGGCTTCTGCATACATGACTTCGCACTAGAAAATCCCCAGTAGGTCAAATGGTGGTCCTTTCTTTCTGAGCCCTCCCATGGGCCCAAACAGCAGTTTATCACCACAAATGGGGTATTGCCGCACTCAGGACAAATTGGGCAACAAAATGGAGTATTTTATTTCTTGTGAAAATAAGAATTTTTGAGCTAAAATGACATATTATTGGAAAAAATATTTTTTTTTTAAATTCCCAGCCCAATTCAAATAAGTTCTGTGAAGAAACTATGGGGTCTAAATGGTCACATTACCCATAAATGAATTCCTTGAGGGGTGTAGTTTCCAAAATGGGGTCACTTCTGGTGGGTTTCCATTGCTTTGATACCTCTGAGGCTCTGCAAATGCGACATGGCACCCGAAAACCAAACCAGCAAAATACTCCAAAGAACACACAGCGCTCCTTCCTTTCTGAGCCCTCTCATGGGCCCAAACGGAAGTTTATCACCACAAATGGGGTATTGCCACACTAAGGACAAATTGGGCAACAAAATGGGGTATTTTGTTCCCTGTGAAAATAAGAAATTTTGATCACAAATGACATTTTATTGGAAAAAATTACATTTTTTTCATTTCACAGCCCAATTCAAATACGTGCTGGGAAAAAACTGTGTGGTCAAAATTGTAACAACAACCATAAATGAATTCCTTGAGGGGTGTAGTTTCCAAAATGGGGTCACTATTGGGGGATTCCTACTGTTTTGGTACCGCAAACTCAAAATGCACTAGGTGCTTCTTTGCTTCTGGGGCTTGTGTTTTAGTCCACGAGAACACTAGAGCCACATGTGGGACATTTCTAAAAACTGCAGAATGTGGACAATACATATTTAGTAGTGTTTCTCTGGTAAAACCTTCTGTGTTACAGAAAAAAAAATGAATAAAATTGAAATTCAGCAAGAAAAATGAAATTTGCAAATTTCACCTCCACTTTGCTTTAATTCCTGTGAAATGCCTGAAGGGTTAAAAAAACTTTCTAAATGCTGTTTTGAATACTTTGAGGGGTCTAGTTTTTAAAATCGGGTGTTTTTTCAGGGTTTCTAATACATAGGGCCAGCAAAGCCACTTCAGAACTCAAGAGGTACCTTACAAAAAAGGCTTTTGAAATTTTCTTAAAAATATGAGAAATTGCTGTTTATGTTCTAAGCCTTGTAACGTCCAATAAAAATAAAAGAATGTTCAAAAAACGATGCCAATCTGAAGTAGATATATGGGAAATGTGTACTAGTAACTATTTTGGGTGGTATAACCGTCTGTTTTACAAGCCGATGCATTTAAAATCTGAAAAATGCAATTTTTTTCAACATTTTCTCTCAATTTTGCAATTTTTCACCAATCTGTACACTGAATATATTGACCAAATTTTACCACGAACATGAAGCCCAATGTGTCACGAGAAAACAATCTCAGAATCGCTTGGGTAGGTTTAAGCGTTCCGACGTTATTACCACATAAAGTGAAATATGTCGGATTTGAAAAATGGGCTCTGAGCCTTAAGGCCAAAACTAGGCTGCGTCCTTAAGGGGTTAATGACGGAGCCTATTTTAGACCTTAATGACCAGGCTATTTTTTACGTTTTTCCATCGTCGCATTCCAAGAGCTATAACTTTTTTATTTTTGCGTCGTCATAGCTGTATAAGGTCTTGTTTTTTGCGGGACAAGTTGTATTTTTTAATAGCACCATTTTGAGGTACGTATTATTTATTGATTAACTTTTATTAACTTTTTTTGGCGGGGGGGGGATAGAAAATAATCTAAAATTTTGCCACACTTTTTTGCGTCCTAAATCTACGCCGTTTACCGTGTGGTATAAATAACACACGTTTATTCAGTGGGTTGTTACGATTGCTACGATACCAAATTTGTATAGTGTTTGTATGTTTTTCTACTTTTACACAGTAAAAACACTTTTTTTTCAAAATTATTTGAAGAGCCGTAGCGTTTTTATTTTTTCGCCGATGCAGTTGTATGAGGGCTTTCTTTTTGCGGGAAGACTTGTAGTTTTTATTGGTACCATTTTGGAGTAGATGCGACTTTTTGATCACTTTTTAATCACATTTTTTTAAAGTCAGGATTCACAGAAAACAGCAATTTTTCCGTTGTTTTTTATTTATTTTTTTACGGCGTACACCGTGCGGGTTAAGTAATGTAATAGCTTTATAGTCGGGGTCGTTACGGACGCGGCAATACCAAATATGTGTAACTTTTTAACTTTATCTTGTTTTTTTAATAGTAAAGCAGTTTGTAAGGGGAAAAAGTGGGTTTTTCATTTTTTTTTTCCACTTTTTATTTTTTTTTAAATTAACTTTATTAAACTTTTTTTTTTACTTTTTTACTAGTCCCACTAGGGGACTTCACTATGCGATCCTCCGATCGCTATTATAATACACTTCAATACTTCTAACGCGTTAACGTGCGGCCATGAATTAATACACCCTTTATGGCCGCACGATTTTGCAAAGCTGCTGCTCTTCTTACCTGACTCTGGAGCTCCGTGGAGGAGTCTTCACTGGGGCAGCAGCACAGCAGGAAGGAGCTGCGTGAGGTGCTGAGTGTGTGTGACACTGCAGTACAGGCACTGCCGATTGGTGGAGCAGACCGAAGCGCCTGCTGCTCCTCCAATCAGCGCTCACTTCACGCAGCAGTGCAGAGGGAGGAACATTTCTCCTCTCTTCTGCTCGTACCCACTGGCGCCCCCCTTACAGCATGGCGGCCGGCGCCCTGTGCGACCGCACGTGTCGCACATAGCTAAGGCCGGCCATGCTTGCGGCAAAGCCAGCCACTTAAAGGTACAGATCCTAATTTTCAAATTTTTGTGGCTCCAACATTTTTTAAAACCATGCTGGTTAGTCATTTTTATGTTTATTTCAGTGCTGTTATTTGCTAAATTCTGATTGAGTTCGGCCGAAATGTCCCGTGCACTGTCTGCTGACCCATCTTAAGTTTTCATCTAAAGAACGTGGTTATATAATCTCCCTCTGAAAATCCTCAGTACATGACTCGAAAAATCTTATATATATTTATTTTTCAGGGAGGTAAAAAGGGTATGTCCGACTTATTAAAAAATTTGGAATTTTGCAAAAAAATCGCTTCACACAAGAAAGCATTATGCCAGAGATGTTTGGAGAAGGTTGTGAGCGAATTAACATCCCTTCTACAGAGCATCAGAAGAATGATACGGGAGGAGGTGGATACAGCATTATATAATGGCCGTCCACCCTCTCATATGCCATCTACTTCTAGATCGATCCCACAGGATATATCGGATTCTGATATACAGAGGGAGAATTCAATTTTGAAGATTCATCCGATGATACCGGAAGACTGTTATTTTTGGTGGAAGATGCAGAACAGCTTCTTACAGCAATAAGAGCCATCATGAATATAGAAGATTTCAAGGAGCCCAATTCTGTCCAGGATCAGAAGTTTGAGGAGCTGGACTCTAGAAAAAGGAGAATTTTTCCTGTCCACAGGAATATTAAGAAATTAATTAAAAAAAGAGTGCACAGACCCAGAGAATAGGTTATTTATTCCTAGGAACTTCATGCGTAAATATCCAATTTTTCGGAATCTTCTTCAGCAAATTGGTAAGACCCCCAGGATTGATGCTCCAGTAGCAATAATTTCCAAACGCACTTCCCTACAGTTTGAAGACATGGGATTATTGAAAGGCAGCAGGTATTCTTAAGCGAACATCGGAGGCCAGCACAGCAGCTCTTAAACCTAGTATTGCTGCAACATATACTGTGAAATCCTTAAAGATTTGGATGGAACAACTAGAGGATCACCTAAAATCCAAGACACCAAGAGAACAAATTTTGGCCCCAATGCCAGTGCTTCAAAAGGCTGTAAACTTCATATCTGATGCATACGTTGATTCAATCAGACTTAATGCCAGAACAGCTGCTCTTTCCAACTCCGCCAGAAGAGCTATCTGGCTTTGTTCCTGGGCAGGATACGCTGGTTCTAAATCTACATTATTCCTAATTGCCTGTGAAGGGGATAGGCTATTCGCCACTGGGCTGGATAATATTGAAAAAGCCTCAAATAGAAAGAAGGACTTTCCTTCTGATACCCGCTTCTTCCAGCAGAGACGGCCCTTTCGTAACCAAAGAAAAAACCCTCAAGAAACTTGGAAAGAGAGGGCAAAATCAGAGGCAGAAGAAAAAAGGGGTCATGTTTAATGCCAATTCTGGAAAAGGTACCTCCAGAAATACTCAATGACGCCAGAATGTTTGTGATGGGCAGTTTACAATCCTGAGCTCATACATGGTCAATCTTTCAAGTATATGGATATTGAACATGGTGTCTCAGGGCTATCAACTGGAGTACAACTCCCTTCCTCCACAAAATTTTATAATAACTCCAATACTAACTTTTTTTTCCCCTCAGGAAGAGCTGGAAAGAAAGGTAGATATTCTCCTTCAAAAACAGGTTGTGGTTCCAGTCCAGGTTTTTCAGTACAGCCAGGGTTATTCCCAAACCAATCGGGAAATTCAGAGTAATAATAAACCTGAAACATCTGAATGAACATATTCAAAATGGAGACCGTTGCTTCTACAATCAATCTGCTCAGAACCTATTGCTTCATGGCTACAATAGACCTACATGATGCATATTTTCATGTACCAATACATCCAGACTCGCAAAGATTCCTGGCGTTTGCAGTAAAGTTGAAGGGGGAAGTTCATCTTCGGTTCCAGGCCTTACCATTGGGCCACTCGTCTGCCCCCAGAATCTTCACCAAAACTGTTAGAAGTCAGAGCTTATCTTCAGCAAAAGGAAATCTTAATCATCCCATACTTGGACAATCAGTGTTCATCTCAGCAGATTAAGAACAGAAATAGAGTTCCCATCTAAAAAGGACTCAACTCTTGTCTTCCCTGGGCTGGCTGATCAACCTAGAAATGTCAGACCTGTTGCCAGAACAATCAAAGATCTTTCTAGGGATGCTCTTGCTCAGGTCCAGACTTCATTCCTACCAAGAGAGAAGAGAGACCCACTACTCTAGACAGTCACTTCTTTCAGTTATCAGACATCAGCTTTAACCAGTTAAGGCCCGGGCTATTTTGTGCCTTCAGGACCAGACACCGTTTAGCCATTTTTAGCACTTGTTAGTTAAATGGCTATAACTTTTTTATTTGTTGTGCTAACTACGTGATTTTTGCGACGTTTTTTCCGTAGACAATGCAGGTTTAATTTTTTATCGTTTTTATACACACCTTTTTTGCTATTTTAGAATTTTTATTCATAAAGTTTGAAAATAATAGTAAAAAATTAAGCTTTTTTACGTTTCAGCTATTATTTTTTGGTAATAACATAGTTTTACCCTAAAATAGACCTTTTATTTGTGATCGTCATTGTCTTCCGTAAATTTTAATATATTACATGTCTATATTAGGGTAATTGGGTCAGCGCTAGCGTTACAACAATGATTGGCGGGGGGGGGGACGTTTTTTTTTGGGGTGGGTATTTTATGTGTATTTATTATTTAATTTTTTTTTGCACTTTACTTTATTAATTTTTTATTACTATGGTCTGTCCCCCAAAGGTCAAAAAAGACCTTTGGGGAACTTTATATATTGTATTTCTTTCTTTTACACCATGTTTTTCCACTGTAACTGGGGCTGCACAGCAGCCCCTATTACAGGGGAAATCAGCCCTCTCATAGTGACGATTGTCACTAATAGGGCTGTGCTGGGTCTAGTAAGACCCAGCAGCAGTCTGTCAGTAACGGCACCCGGCGATCATGTGACCAGTCACATGATCACCGGGAGGAATAGACAGCGCCGCTGCTGTCTCTATTCCTATACACAGCGTTCATTGAGCGCTGTGTAAAAATACATCGGAGAAGACAGAAGCAGCTAAAGCTGCTTCTATCTTCTCCTCAGGGTCCCCGGCAGTCACTGACAGCCGGAGACCCGACATTCAGCTGTCCGATCGCGCGGGCAGCAAGTTAAAACCCGAGCCGTAAAAAGTCTATGGCTCGGGTTTTAAGGACCCTGACCGCTGGCCGTAAAAATATGGCCAGCCGTCGGGAACCAGTTAATAAGGGAAATAATGTCCGTATTGGGGTTACTGACCTCTTCCATTCCAACAGTCAGATGGGCCCAGGCACACAAGAACGCTTCAGAACTTCCTTCTGCCATGTTGAGACAAAAGACAGAAATCTCTAAACTACAAGAAGAAGATCCCTTTCAGAGTGAAACCATCTCTAATGGGATGGAGACGAGAAGAAAACCTATTAAGAGTTGTTCCTTGGTCACCGAAGCATCCAGTAGTTTTAACCACAGATGTCAGTCCGGCTGGGGAGGCTACTCAGGTGAAAATATGGTTCAGATATCCTGGAATCTCTCTCTATCAAGAGCCTCGTCAAACCTAAGGGTATGTGCACACGATGAGAGTCTTTTACGTCTGAAAAGACAGACTGTTTTCAGGAGAAAACAGCTGCCTCGTTTCAGACGTAAAAGCTCCTCCTCGCATTATGCGAGGCGTCTGTGACGCTCGTAAATCTTGAACTGTTCTTCATTGACTTCTATGAAGAACGGCTCAAATTACGTTGCAAAGAAGTGTCCTGCACTTCTTTGCCGAGGCAGTCAATTTACGCGTTTGTCGTTTGACAGCTGTGAAACGACGACGCGTAAATTACAGGTCGTCTGCACAATACGTCGCCAAACCCATTCAAATGAATGGGCAGATGTTTGCCGACGTATTGTAGCCCTATTTTCAGGCGTAAATCGAGGCATAATACGCCTCGTTTACGCCTGAAAATAGGTCGTGTGAACCCAGCCTAAGAGAACTAACTGCAGTCTGGAAAGCTCTAAAAGACAAAGATATCAAGATATTGCCAGACATCTCTACAGTAGCATACCTGAACAAATAAGGGAGAACAAGAAGCAGTCGGTATCAGAAAAAAATCTTCATCTGGCTCTAAAATAATATCTAGTCTCTAACAGCCATACATCTAAGAGGAACAGATAATCAGGTAGCAGACTAGCTGAGCAGACAGACCTTATTCCCAGGAGAATGTTGTCTAAAGCTGCACATTTTCAGACATCACAAAGAGGTGGGGACAGCCGGAAATAGATTTATTTGCAAACAAGAATGAAGTGAAATTCTTCTCAATGTCCTACCAAGGCAATCTCACAGGAGTAGATGCCTTATCTCAGACCTGGAAGGGCAAACTCTTATATGCCTTCCCTCTGTTTCATCTCACCCCCAAGGTACTAAAGAAGGTGCTGGAGGAGGGAGCAAATATTATTCTTATAGCCCCATATTGGCCTAAGAGGTGATGGTTCCTGTTGTTACTAAAGATGTCTCAGGAAGCCCCTTGGTATCTGCTTCTCAGACGGGCTTTACTGTTCCATTGTCCAAGTCCTACACCCGGAGGTGAGTCATCTTGCAGCCTGGATATTGAGTTTGTTGATAGATAAGGGTCTTTCAAAAAAAGGTAGTAGATACCTTATTAAAAAGCAGGGAGAAGCTTACCTCCAAGATTTACCACAAAGTATGGAGAACCTTCCTCTCTTTCCTGAACTGAACCTCTTCATCAGATTAATTTTTTTCAATCCAAGATATCCACTATCCTTAAATTTTCTTCAATCGGTTCCCAATTTAGGCTTAAAAAACAGCACTTTGAGGCCTCATGCACACGACCGTATTTTTTCCCACCCGTAAATACTGGCGTAAATACGGGTCCGGTGTCACACGTATTCGACCCGTTTTTCACCAGTATTTACGGACCCGTGCCCGTAAATATGGGTCCGGTGTCACCCGTATTCCACCCGTATTTACGGGCACGTTTTTGGCGGCAAAATAGCACTGCACTAATCGGCAGCCCCTTCTCTCTATCAGTGCAGGATAGAGAGAAGGGACAGCCCTTTCTGTAATAAAAGTTAAAGAAATTCATACTTACCCGGCCGTTGTCTTGGTGACGCGTCCCTCTCTTCACATCCAGCCCGACATCCCTGGATGACGCGGCAGTCCATGTGACCGCTGCAGCCTGTGATTGACCTGTGATTGGCTGCAGCGGTCACATGGGCTGAAACGTCATCCAGGGACGGCCAGGACGTCGGGAGGGACGCGTCACCAAGGCAACGGCCGGGAGACCGGACTGGAGGAAGCAGGAAGTTCTCGGTAAGTATGAACATCTTTTATTTTTATTTTTTACAGGTTGCTCTTTATTCTGATCGGTAGTCACTGTCCAGGGTGCTGAAAGAGTTACTGCCGATCAGTTAACTCTTTCAGCTCCCTGGACAGTGACTATTTACTGACGTCGCTTAGCAACGCTGCCGTAATGACGGGTGCACACATGTAGCCACCCGTCATTACGGGAGCTCCATAGACTTCTATGGACTGTCCGTGCCGTTATTACGGCCTGAAATAGGACATCTTCTATCTTTTTTAACGGCACGGGCACCTTCCCGTAAGAAAACTGGAAGGTACCCGTGGCCAATAGAAGTCTATGAGCCCGTTATTACGGGTCGTAATTACGACCCGTAATAACGGGAGTTTTTACGGTCGTGTGCATGAGGCCTGAAGGTCTATGTTGCAGCTCTGTATCTTCCTGGATCTGAAATTAGCTGACCATACGTGGAATAAAAGATTTTTTAGCAACATCATGTATGGTGGCTCCAATTGTCTGTAAAGTTTCTGCTTGGGATCTGAACTTGGTACTGACAGCACTTACCCAACATTCCTTTGTACTGATTCAAGATTCCTCATTAAAGTTCCTGACTTTGAGCATTTGTAATTGCTAGAAGAAAAGCCACTTTCAGGGAAATACAATCCTTCTCCTCTGAGACCTTTGCCATCCTTCCCTTCAAAGGTAGTATCCAGATTTCACTGTCAACAAGAGATATATTTTCCTTTTTTCTTTTCCTCCCCTAAAATGAAAAGGAGGCAGAATTTTATATGTTGGATGGAAGAAGATATATCCTCACATATTTGGAAACAACAAAGTTGTTCAAATGTCAAGATCAATTATTAATCCAGTTCCATGGCAGGAACCGGGGATACAAAGCAAGCAAGATTTCTATATCAAGGTGGATTAAAGAAGCTATCTCCCATTCCTATAAGATCATGGAGAAGACTCCTCCTTTTCTGCTTAATAGAGACTCTGTCACCACATTATAAGTGCCCTATCTCCTATATAAGGAGATGGGCGCTGTAATGTAGGTGACAGTAATGCTTTTTATTTAAAAAAACGATCTTTTTTCACAACGTTAGGAGCGATTTTGGTTTATGCTAATGAGCTTTCTTAATGCCCAAGTGGGCGTACTTTTACTTTCGACCAAGTGGGCGTTGTACAGAGGAGTGCATGACGCTGACCAATCGGCATCATGCACTCCTCTCCATTCATTTACACTGCACTAGCGATATAGATATATCGCTATGTGCAGCCTCATACACAAACCCTAACATTACTACAGTGTCCTGATAATGAATACACATGAAATCCAGACTGGACGTCATGTGTACTCAGAATCCTGACACTTCTGACTCTTTTTTTTGTGAGATTCCAGCAACAGATACGAAATCTCGCGACATCACGGAGCTAAACGAGATTTGGTTTCACTTGCCGGAATCTCACAAAAAAAGAGTCAGAAGTGTCAGGATTTTGAGTACACATGACGTCCAGGCTGGATGGTCATGTGTATTCATTATCAGGACACTGCAGTAATGTTAGGGTTTGTGTATGTAGCTGCACATTGTGATATAACTATATCGCTAGTGCAGTGTAAATGAATGGAGAGGAGTGCATGATGCCGATTGGTCAGCGTCATGCACTCCTCTGTACAACGCCCACTTGGTCGAAAGTAAAAGTACGCCCACTTGGGCATTAAGAAAGCTCATTAGCATAAACCAAAATCGCTCCTAACGTTGTGAAAAAAGATTGTTTTTTTTAAATAAAAAGCATTACTGTCACCTACATTACAGCGCCCATCTCCGTATATAGGAGATAGGGCACTTATAATGTGGTGACAGAGTCTCTTTAAAGCTCGTTTGACCAGAGCTGTTTCTGCCTCCTGGGCTGAGAGTGCTTCTGTCTTAATTGAGGAGACCTGTAATTCTGCGACATGGTCTAGACCTATAGATTGGACGTAATGTCCAACCAAGACCAAGGTTTTACAGGCCATCGTCCCCCTACAAAACAACTATGTTTATCCTCCTGTCGGTGCTGTCGTGGAGGTGTAGAGGAAAAAATGATTATTACTTACTGGTAATTTGATTTTCCTTTAACCTCCACGACGGCACCAGATGTTTTCACACCCTTTTCCATAAATTTATTTAAAAAATAATAAAAATACTTGACCCTCATATTATCACGTCTCCGGTATTAACTGGAGAGGGTAAGGAGGAGGGGGAATTTAAACTGCTTCCTCTTGTTTCCTGTCCCTTTTGGAGGTGGGGCTGGTGGTCCTGTCATGGAGGTCAAAGGAAAATCAATTTACGTAAGTAATGATCATTTTTTTGCTTGACATATTACATAGATCATCTTAATTTAATTCAGCCTAAACGTCCTCACTACCTTTACTTGAAGGCAGACAATAATTTACCATGTAAAGGCGTTGTCTTAGAAGACACATTAGTAACCTATTTCAACTATTCTCTCTTGGGTTAGCTGCAAGTTGCCACCCATTCCCCTGCAGCAGCAAATGCAAAGGAAATTTAGCATTACACTGTGCCCATTTGTATGACTGGCCAACAATGTAATACATGGTCCTAATGGGAATGGGAGACCACATCATACATGGTCCTGATGGGACACTAGATGGACTGAATTTGGACCTAATTAATGCTCACATGATTCATTTTATGATATTTGGCTACACTGTAAGTTTTGTTTTGTTTTTCTTGTGTAAGTATAATTGTGTTTTATAGATTATGGTTGATCTGTATTAGTTTTTTATCAATGTTTTAAAAAAAAGTATTATTGATATTACATTTTTTATTATGATTAAAAGGGTTTTCCAGGACTAATTAACTAATTCCTAGTTAACTAAACATCTGAAATCAATGTAGTTTGTAATATACTTGGGTTTCCATAGTTCCTAATGCCGTATCTCGCATGCGGTCAGGTGATGCGTCGCCCACAGTAAATCCGATCTTCTGCCACTGCCCCGTACATGAAAGTTATCACTTCCTTCCGGCAGGCTCAGTGTACCGGCACGTCATTCCTGACGTCACTGTACACTGTGGGAAGGGGTGGACCGAATACCCTGCCTCTTCCGTTTCACTGAGCATGCATGATTGATATACAAACAGTGTTCACCATGCATGCTCTATCCTCTGCTCTCGCAGCGTCTGCGTGGCTTGTCCTCCCGCCATCCTTTGCTGAATTCCCATTTGCCTAAGGCATCTTGTGATTTGTAGGCTATGAGAGTACAGGAAACAGGCGAGTAGTGGTAGTACCTGATATAAACAAAGTGGAGATTGGCCACAGCACGCTAACAGTGAGTAAAATGACGAGAAAAAAAAAGCTGTGCAGCGTTGTTAAACCGGACCAAACGGGAATATCTAAATTAAAAAAAAAAAAGATATTGGAAAACCCCTTTAATCCCTTCCCGGTCCTGGACGTACTATTCGATCGCTGCTATTGGTTAGTCTAACTGACCAATAGCGGCGATCGTTGTCTTCACTTCCTCTCCCTGACATCACCTGCCACACCCGCCCTCAACGTCTCTGTTGGAGTTAGAGAGGCGTTCAGAGCGATTGTGAGCAGAGATATGAGAGAAAGTGGAAAAAAGTCAGTTAAAAAAATGCAAACAATTTTTTCTGCTTCCCACTCCTGTTCCCTTCCTCCTTGTGTTCCCCTGACGTTTTTGGTCCATGATCTCCTATCACTGACAACTTCTTAGTCTTCAGGACCAAATTTCTTGGTCCCTGGGGATATTTTTTTAAAACATAAAAAAAAAAAAAAAAAAGAATAGTTAGTTTAGACAATTCAACTAGTTCGTTTAGTATTAGGGTTAATGTCAGGGAACCGTCAAAAAGCGTAGTTAGGTATAGCGTCCGGGAACAGCGTCCGGAATCAGTCAACGTAGTTAGGTTTAGCGTCAGGGAAGTTCACATAAAATCTAGTTAGGTTTAGCGTCAGGCACCCATCACTGTAGTTAGGTTTAGCATCAGGGAAGCTCGGAATAATCTAGTTAGGTTTAGCATCACGGAAGCTCGGAATAATCTAGTTAGGTTTAGTTTTAGGGAAGTTCACATAAAATCTAGTTAGGTTTAGTGTTAGGAACCCTTGCCCTAGTTAGTCTTAGTGTCAGGGAAGTACACTTGTTCTAAAAAAAACAACAAAAAAAACCACACTCTTGTGCTAGTTTAGGTAGCAGCCTATTGCTCCCAGTTAGGGAATTTTTTTTTGCTGTATACCAAATACATTTTATATGTGTCTAAGCACAACAAAGCCCAGGGATCAAATTTAACACAGCTGGGCTCAGTGAGATGGACTTTCAAGTTCTTTTTCACTCATGAATTTATAGAGCATATGGTGTCCCAGACAAATTTATATGCCCAACAGTATATCACCAAGAACCCCACATCATTTTATTCCCAATCCCACAGGTGGACTCCTGTAGATGCAGCAGAGTTGGGCAAGTTCTGGGGACTGCTCTTGAACATGGGGCTTCTGAAAAAGCCATCCATTAGGGCCTACTGGAGCACAGACCTCTTATACCACAACCCGATCTACCACATGGCCATGTCCATGATTCATTATGAGGCAATACTTCGCTTCTTACATTATGCAGTTAATGAGTAGTGCCCACCCCGAGATGACCTCAGTTTTGACCGTTTATATAAACTGAGACCCCTATTAGACCATTTCAGTGCCCGATTTCCTCAAGCATACACACCCGAGAAGTGTATTTCTGTTGAAGAGTCCCTGGTACATTTTAAAGGGAGGCTTCAATTCTGCCAGTACCTGCCGAGTAAGAGGGCAAGGTATGGCGTGAAAATATATAAGTTGTGCGAGAGTGCATCAGGGTATACGTACAATTTTAGGATATATGAATGGAAGGAAACGTGTATTCAACCCCCAGAATGCCCCCCCCCCTTTGCTAGAAGTTAACCCCAAAATTGTGTGGGATTTGGTGCATCCACTGCTGAACCAGGGTAACCACCTCTACCTGGATAATATTTATGCCGGCATCCCACTCTTCAAGTGACTCTCTTCCAGTCCTCCTGTGGCATGCGTCACTGCTAGAACAAAATCTGAGAGGCCTCCCTAAGACAATGCTTGGGCAAACACTCAGAAGAAGTGAGAGCAGGGCACGATCCAGCAGCAACATATTGTCTGCCAAGTACAAGAACAAGAGAGATGTCCTTGTATTGACAACAATACATGGCCACACCAATACCCATGTACAAGTACGAGGTACCAGTACAGAGACCTCCAGCTAGACTGCATCCTGGACTACAATCGGTACATGGGACGGGTGCACTTGTCAGATCAAGTCCTGAAGCCCTACAGCGCCATGCGGAAATAGAGGGTGTAGTATAAGTAGCTGGCCGTGCACATCATACAGATGGCATTGTACAATGCGTACGTGCTACATTGATGTTCAGGCCAGAGGGGAACTTTCCTGGAATTTCAAGAGGTGGTTATCAAGAACCTAATTTTTAGGGACCAGAAAGAGGGGGCACCCAGTACTTCTGGAAGCGAGTCCACACGCATAGAACCAGGGCAACACTTTCCAGGCGAAGTTGCCCAAACTGGCAAGCAGGGCAAAAGTCAAAAGAGGTGCAGAGTCTGCTATAAGAGGGGGATAAGGAAAAACACAATATACCAATGTGATACGTGTCCCTAAATACCAGGGCTCTGTATGAAAGATTGTTTTAAAATTTACCATACATCCCTTGATTTTTTATTTACCCTGATGCACTTCGCACAGCTTATCCCCCCTCATCTTTCCCTTCTGAGCCCTGTAGTGTGCCCAGGCAGAAGATAACACGCACAAATAGGGTATTGCCTTTCCCGGGAGAACCCACATTACAATTTATGGGGTGTATGTCTCTGGTGGCACATGCTGGACACAATTTATTGGACGCTGAAATGGCATATACTAGTTACATAGTTGCATAGTTAGTACGGCTGAAAAAAGACATGTGTCCATCAAGTTCAACCAAGGGACGGGAGAAGGGAAGGGAAACATTTCTACACATAGGAGCTAATATTTTTTTGTTCTAGGAAATTATCTAAGCCTTTTTTAAAGCCATCTACTGTCCCCGCTGTGACCAGCTCCTGCGGTTGACTATTCCATAGATTCACAGTTCTCACAGTAAAGAAGGCTTGTCGCCTCTGCAGGTTGAACCTTTTTTTCTCCAGACGGAGGGAGTGCCCCCTTGTTTTTTGAGGGGGTTTTACATGGAACTGGATTTCACCATATTTTTTGTATGTGCCATTAATATATTTATATAAATTAATCATGTCCCCCCTTAGTCGTCTATTTTCAAGGCTAAATAGGTTTAATTCTTTTAATCTTTCCTCATAACTTAGATTCTCCATGCCCCTTATTAGCTTTATTGCTCTTCTTTATATTTTTTAGATCTCCAGGGCATCCTTTCTATGAACTGGAGCCCAGAACTGAACTGAATATTCTAGATGAGGCCTTACTAATGCTTTGTAAAGTGGTAATATTACATCCCTGTCCCGCGAGTCCATGCCTCTTCTAATACACGACAATATCTTGCTGGCCTTTGAAGCAGCTGATTGACAGTGCATGCTATTTAGTTTGATTTACAAGTACACCCAGTTCGTTCTCAACAAGTGAATCCCCCATTGTAGCTCCCCCTAGGACACATGATGCATGCAGGTTGTTGGTACCCAGATGCATAACTTTACATTTATCTACATTAAACTTCATTTGCCAATTGGATGCCCAAACACTTAGTTTGTTTAGATCCGCTTGCAATTCACGAACATCTTCCATAGACTGAACTATATTACACAGCTTGGTGTCATCTGCAAAAATAGAAATAGTGCTATTAATCCCGTTCTCTATATCATTAATAAATAAGTTGAATAATAGTGGTCCCAGCACCGAACCCTGGGGTACACCACTTATAACCGGGGACCATTCAGAGTAGGAATCAATGACCACAACTCTCTGGATACGGTCCTTGAGCCAATTCTCAATCCAATTACAAAGCAGTTTTTCTAAACATATTGTCCTTAATTTACCCATTAGACGTCTATGTGGGACAATGTCAAATGCCTTTGCAAAGTCCAAAAACACTATATCCACGGCGGCCCATCTGTCTAGGCTTCTGCTCATCTCTTCATAAAAACAGATCAGGTTAGTTTGACAACTTCTGTCCTTAGTAAAACCGTGCTTGCTGTCACTTATAATACTATTTATTGTCACATAATCCTGTATATACTCCCTCAATAGCCCCTCAAACATTTTCCCCACAATGGATGTTAAGCTTACTGGTCTATAGTTACCCGGGGAAGACCTAGAGCCCTTTTGGAAAATAGGCACCACATTTGCCCTGCGCCAGTCCCTTGGCACTATACCAGTCACTAGAGAATCTCTGAATATTATGAATAGTGAATAGTCCTTCTCAATTAATTAGAATATCATATAAAAGTTAGTTTGTCAGTAATTCAATTCAAAAAGTGCGTCTCATATATTATATAGATTCATTACACACAGAGTGATCTATTTCCAGAATTTTTTCTTTTAATGTTGATGATTATGGTAACCGTTAATGAAAACCCAAAATGTTGTGTCTCAGAAAATTAGAATATTATATAAGCCCAATTTTAAAAATGCTGAATACGGAAATATTGTCCTACTGAAAAGTCTGCCCAGTATCTGCCCTCAATACTTGGTCGGGGCTCCTTTTGCATGCATTACTGCATCAGTGCGGCGTGGCATGGAGATGATCAGCCTATGGCACTGCTGAGGTGTTATGGAAGTCCAGGAAGCCTTCAGCTCGCCTGCATTGTTGGGTCTGGTGTACCTCAACTTCCTCTTGACAATACCCCATAAATTCCCCATGGGGTTTAGGTCAGGCGAGTTTGCTGGCCAATCAATCGCAGTGATACTGTGGTTATTAATCCAGGTATTGGTACTTTTGGCAGTGTGTGCAGGTGCCAAGTCTTGCTGGAAAATAAAATCAGCATCTCCATAAAGCTTGTCAGCAGAGGGAAGCATTAAGTGCTCCAAAATTTCCTGGTAGGTGGCTGCGATGACTCTGGACTTGATATAACACATTGGACCAACACCAGCATATGGCATGGCTCCCCAAACCATCACTGACTGTGAAAACTTCACACTGGACCACAAGACACTTGGATTGAGGCCTCTCCACTCTTCCTCCAGACTCTGGGACCTTGATTTCCAAATGAAATGCAGAATTTACTTTCATCTGAAAGCAATACTTGGACCACTGAGCAACAATGTTGGTCCACTGTGTTATATCAAGTCCAGAGTCAGCGCAGCGTCTACCTGGAGATTTTGCAGCACTTCATGCTTCCCTCTGCTGACCAGCTTTATGGAGATGCTGATTTCATTTTCCAGCAAGACTTGGCACCTGCACACACTGCCAAAAGTACCAATACCTGGATTAATAACCACAGTATCACTGCGATTGATTGGCCAGCAAACTCGCCTGACCTAAACCCCATGGGGAATTTATGGGGTATTGTCAAGAGGAAGTTGAGGTACACCAGACTGCACACTGCCAAAAGTACCAATACCTGCACACACTGCCAAAAGTACACACTGCCAACTGCACACACTGCCAAAAGTACCAATACCTGGTTTAATAACCACAGCATCGCTGTGCTTGATTGGCAAGCAAACTCGCCTGACTTAAACCCCATAGAGAATCTATAGGGTTTTGTCAAGAGGAAGATGAGACACCAAACCCAACAATGCAGATGAGCTGAAGGCCGCTATCAAAGCAACCGGGGCTTCCATAACACTTAGGCAGTGCCACAGGCTGATCGCCTCCATGCCATGCTGCGTTGATGCAGTAATTCATGCAAAAGGAGCCCCAACCAAGTATTGAGGGCAGATTCTGTGCATACTTTTCAGTAGGGCAACATTTCAGTATTAAGTCATTTTTTAAATTGTTTTTTTTATAATCTTCTAATTCTCTGAGACACAAAATTTTGGGTTTTCATTAAGGCCCCATGCACACGACCGTGCCCACAATCACGGCCCAAGATTGCGGGCACGGCCGGCCGCCAACGGCCACCCACGTTTTCGGGCCATGCTTCCATACAAAGTATGGGAGCACGGCCTGCAAAATGCAAAAGAACGGACATGTTCCATAATTTTCTGAACATTTCTACGGCACGGACACCCACCCGTAGCGCTACGGAAAGGTGTCCGTGTTCAATGAAAGAGAATGGGCTCATTTTTGCGGACCAAGGTTTTTTACGGTCGTGTGCATGGGGCCTTACTGTTACCATAATCATCAACATTAAAATAAAACAATGCTGGAAATAGATCACCCTTTGTGTAATGAATCTATATAATATAAGTTTCACGTTTTGAATTGAATTACTGAAATAAACTAACTTTTTGATTATATTTTAGTTCATTGAGAAGGACTTGTATGTATAGAAAATTGCAACTCTCACTTCTGCGCATTACCTTTTACACAATGTGGGGTCAAAATGCTCACTACACAACTAGATGAATGCCTTAAGGGGTGTCGTTTTTTAAATAGGGTCACTTTTGGGTTGTTTCAACTGTACTGGTACCTCAGGGGTTCTGCATACATGACTTAGCACCGGAAAAGCTCCAGTAGGCTAAATGGTGGTCCTTCCTGAGCCCTGCTGTGTGCCCAGGCAGCAGATAACCGCCTCAAATAGGGTTTTGTCGTATCCGTGAGAACCCACATTACAATTTATGGGGTATATGTCTCAGGTGGGACATGCTGGGCACAATATATCAGATGCTGAAATGGCATATATGTATAGAAATTTGCAAATCTCACTCTG
This sequence comes from Rhinoderma darwinii, assembly GCF_050947455.1. Lineage (NCBI taxonomy): Eukaryota > Metazoa > Chordata > Amphibia > Anura > Rhinodermatidae > Rhinoderma > Rhinoderma darwinii. The sequence goes on from NC_134691.1 coordinate 244,314,672, forward strand.
CTGCACATTACATTTTACACAATAACTGTGGGGTCAGAATTCTCACCACACCTCTAGATTAATGCCTTAAGCGGTGTATTTTTTAAAATGGGGTCCCTTCTCGGGAGTTTCAACTGTACTGGCACCTCAGGGATTCTGCATCCATGACTTAGCACCAGAAAAGCTCCAGTAGGCCAATTGGTGGTCCTTCCCTTCTGAGCCCTCCCATTGGCCCAACGGCAGTTTATCACCACAAATGGGGTATATCACCACACTCCGGAGAAATTGGGCAACAAAATGTGGGGTATTTTGTTCTTTGTGAAAATAAGAAATTTTTAATAAAAAATGACATCTTATTGGAAAAAATATCATTTTTCTTAATTTCACAGCCCAAGTCAAATACGTGCTGTGAGAAACTGTGTTGTCCATATGGTCACAACAACCATAAAATAATTCTTTGAGGGGTGTAGTTTCCAATATGGGGTACTTTTGGGGGATTTCTACTGTTTTGGCCCCACAACACCTCTTCAAACCTGACTTGGTACCTAAAATATATTATAATAAAAAAGAGGCCTAAAATGCACTAGGTACTTCTTTGCTTCCGAGGCCTGTTTTTTAGTCCGCAAGCACACGAGAGCCACATGTGGGACATTTGTAAAAATTTAGTAGTGTTTCTCTGGTAAAAACTTCTGACTTACAAAAAGAAATGGATTAAAATTGAATTTCTGCAAGAAAAATTTGCACATTTCACCTCCACTTTGCATTAATTCTTGTGAAACGCCTAAGGCTGGGTTCACACGACCTATTTTCAGACGTAAACAAGGCGTATTATGCAACAAAACGTCGGCAAACATCTGCCCATTCATTTGAATGGGTTTGCCGATGTACTGTGCAGACAACCTGTCATTTACGCGACGACGCCTTGTCAAAATAAGTGCAGGACACTTCTTTCAGACGTAATTTGAGCCGTTCTTCATTGAACTCAATGAAGTACAGCTCAAAATTTACGGCTGTCAGAGAAGCCTTGCAAAATGCGAGGCGGAGCAATTACGTCTGAAACGAGGCAGCTGTTTTCTCCTGAAAACAGTTTGTCATTTCAGACGTAAAAGCCTGCTAGCGTGTGCACATACCCTAAAGGGTTAAGTAACTTTCTAAATGCGGTTTTGAATACTTTGAGGGGTCTAGTTTTTAAAATGGGGTGTTTTATGGGAGTTTCTAATACATATGCCCCTCAAAGGCACTTCAGAACTGAACTGGTGCCTAAAAAAACAAAAAAACAAACGCTTTTGAAATTTTCTTGAAGTACAGTAAAAAATAGTAAAAATATGAGAAATTGCTGTTTATGTTCTAAGCCTTGTAACGTCCTAGAAAAATAAAAGCATGGTCAAAAAATGATGCTAATCTAAAGTAGACACATGGGAAATGTTAATTAGTAACTGTTTTGTGTGGTATAACCATCTGCTTTATAAGCAGATACATTTAAATTCAGGAAAATGCTAATTTTTCAAAATTTTCTGTAATTTTTGCTATTTTTCACAAATAAACACTGAATATATTGACCAAATTTTACCACTAATATAAAGCCCAATGTTTCACGACAAAACAGTCTCAGAATCGCTTGGATAGGTAAAAACATTCTGAAGTTATTGCTGCATAAAGTGACCCGTCATATTTGAAAAATGGGCTCTGAGCCTTAAAGCGTAAATATTTAAACTGCTTTTATGTCTCTCTATGTGAAAGTACCTTTTTTGCAGCTTTTTTTTCTTGTGAAACCATCCACATCTATTTTCTCACACTTAGGCCTCATGCACAAGACCGTAAAAACTCCCGTTATTACGGGTCGTAATTACGACCCGTAATAACGGGCTCATAGACTTCTATTGGCGACGGGTGCCTTCCCGTTTTCTCACGGGAAGGTGCCCGTGCCGTTGAAAAAGATAGAACATGTCCTATTTCAGGCCGTAATAACGGCACGGACAGTCCATAGAAGTCTATGGAGCTCTCGTAATGACGGGTGGCTACATGTGTGCACCCGTCATTACGGCAGCGTTGCTAAGCGACGTCAGTAAATAGTCACTGTCCAGGGAGCTGAAAGAGTTAACTGATCGGCAGTAACTCTTTCAGCACCCTGGACAGTGACTACCGATCAGTATAAACCTGTAAAAAATTAAAATAAAAGACTTTCATACTTACCGACAACTTCCTGCTTCCTCCAGTCCGGTCTCCCGCCCGTTGCCTTGGTGACGCGTCCCTCTCGACATCCGGCCCGACGTCCTGGATGACGTTTCAGGCCATGTGACTGCAGCCAATCACAGGTCAATCACAGGTTGACACTCCTGACACTTCTGAATCTTTTCTGAGAGATTTCCAGCAAGGGAAACGAAATCTCGTTTACCTTGTAATCTCGCGAGATTACACGTGGCTTGCTGGAATCTCACAGAAAAGATTCTGTTTATGTCAGGATTCTGAATACACATGACGTCCAGGCTGGAGGTCATGTGCATTCATTATCAGGACACTTGTGTATGTGGCTGCACATCGTTCTAGTAAGAACGTGATGCTGCTGTGTAAATGAATGGAGAGGAGTGCATGATGCTGACTGGTCACTGATTCGTCAGCATCATACACTTCTATTCACAACGCCCAGTTAGTGAAACAAGTAAACACGCCCAGTTAAAAACACAATACACGCCCAGTTGGACATACGAAAAAAACACGCCCAGTTGTCCATTTCAAAGCTCATTTGCATATATATATATATAAAATAGCTCATAACTTGGCCAAAAATGAACGTTTTTAAAAAAACAACAAAAAAGTTACTGTTATCTACATTGCAGCGCCGATCACATGCAATATGAGATAGGGATTTGAGAATCTGGTGACAGAGCCTCTTTAAATGTATATTAGGTTAGTATTTTAATTTATTTTTTGTTCTGCTTTTTTTTTTTTGTATTATTGGAGTTTTAAAGCTTGGGTTTTAATTATACAGTTATAATTTTTATTTAAATGTTTTTTTTTACCTAGGAGTGAGCAGATAATTGGTTTAATCACTAAAGCTGGCCACAGACAAAGATTTTTATTAACACCCAAACCATTTCATGTACTTTCCCTGTTTCAACAATGATGGCAAAACATTAACAATAAATCAATTTAACATTCTAGTTGGTCAATTATTCAGAATCATGAAGCCCTGGCACTTCAATATGCTGAAGGCTCTGGATTTTATATCACAGAAAAAGTAAGTAACTTTTAGTCTTTCTACAATAAATGTATTTTGATAATTGGAATGATCATTTCAGAACAAATGTTGCCCGTTTGTGCCCCCTTTTGTTATCCTCCATGTTTTTACTTTCTTTTGACCGTGATGAACTGGAAGAAATAAGTGATTTTGGTTGAAGGGTATTTAAAAAAAATATATAATTATTTGCTTCAATGCATCAATAAAGAAACAGCTTTTTGAGTAGTCTTGCTTAAAAATCTTCTACTCTTTCGTATATACAGCTCCTATGAAGTACTATGTATCTTCATGGTTACAGACTATTAACAATCCCTGTGTATTCTGATCCTGCTGCTATGCTACCATCCATCTGTCCCCTACTTGCTAGTCCACTGAATGTATGTTAGCACTTATGTGGGCACTTTTTTTTCTTCAACTTTTCTAATTAGAAAAGTGCCAGATGTTGCTTTAAAGCCCACATTATATTCTTCAGGTCATGCACCTTGTTGAAGAATATATCACAAGTAGAGATGAGCGAACCGGGATAACCGAACCCGGTTTCGGTCCGAACATCGTGAAAAGTTCGGTTCGCAGCGAATCCGAACTTCACCTGGTTCGGCCGAACACGTTTTGACCGAACCCGGCTACATTTTGGCGCCTGCCACATGTTGGATCTAAAATGGAGGATTTCAAAATATCACCTGACATCAGGCTACCCCATAATGCCTTGCAAACGGCTCTCCCAGCCAATCAGGAGGCAGCATAGGGGCGGGCTCAAGCCTGCAATAATAGTCTATGCACGGAGTCTACTCTCAACATCCAAATTGCAATACAAATTCTCCATTTGCCAAGCCAGTGTGTGAATAAGCTTTTATAAGGGGCTCATCCCCGTTGCATGGGTTAACATCCAACGTGCAATACAGGCAGGCAGCTGTAGTACTACAACACCCAGCATTCCCTGAGTGCACAGTGGCTGATAGAAATTCTCATTCATTGCCATTTGCCAAGCCAGTGTGTGAATAAGCTTTTATAAGGGGCTCATCCCCGTTGCATGGGTTAACATCCAACTTGCAATACAGGCAGCCTTTGTAGTACTACAACGCCCAGCATTACCTGACTGACTGGCACCTTATGAGTCACTGATTTTCCGCCAGTCCGAATAACAATTTAAAAGGGCCTCATTTCTGTCTAAGGGTTTAATTCAATGTGCTAATTAAGTACAGCCGGTGCCTTTGGTGCTGTTATACAAGTCACAGCATACACAGACTGCCACCTATTCACAGTCACTCATTTTCAGCCAGTACCAATAATATTTTATAAGGGCCTCATTCCTCTAGTAGAGGAAGGGGTTTTGATTCAACTTGCTGCACTCCAGCAGTGAAATGTCTGGTAAAAAAAAGGTTGTGAAAGGACGGGGTAGAGGAAAAAACACCCATGCCATGTCCTCTTCCAGTCCAAATGTTGGATCTGTTGTTGCCAGTACCAGCATTTTTGGCACAAGACATGTGCCCAGTTCTACTAGTAGCAGCAGCCATGTGCCTGCTGGTAGCAGTATCAGCAAGCCAGAGTTGTCCATCTCCTCCGGTGGGCGGGTTATTTCAGACAATACGGCCATTGTGGACTGGTTGGCTGGCTCGCGGTCATCTCATCAGGAAGACTCTGACGATCTGGCTTCAAGCCAGGTTTCGTTGGATTACAGATCCTCTACAGTTCCTTGGCACAGTGACAGTAGTAATATGAGTATTTCTAGCGTTTCCATTCCATCATCTATGTCTTCACTCCCACTTTCTAGCGGGAAGCCATCTTTCCTGAGAGTCCTAAGAGACATCACCTCGGGTGCGAAGGAAGATACTGAACAACATAGTGATGATGATTTGTTTTCCACGAGTCAGCCAATGGAGTGTGCTGCGGCGGTGGAGGTGGAAGCGGTGTCTGAGACGCATAGCTGTGGTAGTGGGGGTGTTGGTGGTAGCCGTGGTGGCAGACGCAGTAATGAGGGGGGGCATGGAGCCCGACATGATGTCACATCACAACACAGTGACAGAAGTGGCGGGGATGATGAGGAGGGCTATGATGATGTTGTTTTAGACAGGATATGGGAACCAGGTGACGACGGCATCAGAGGAGGAGGGTAGTAGTGGCGGCACTGGCAGTGATAAACAGCCAAGCCGAGGTAGGGGCAGAAGTAAATCTGCAAAACGTTGCAGTGGTAGGGTCAGCTCAGGAGCAGTTGACGGCGACACTGCTGCTACTGGTGTAGGCTCCCGAAAAAAGCCTGCCAGACAAAGGGCAAGCTCGGGTGGTGGTGGTGGACGTGGTACTACCTCTTTACGGTACTCTGCCGTGTGGCAATTTTTCTGTACCTTCCCGGAGGACGAAAACATGGCACAGTGCCGTTTCTGCAAGCAGAAAGTAAGGCGTGGGCAGGGCAGCAATGTAGGAACTACCGCTCTATGTAAACACATGGAGCGGCATCACAAGGCCATGTGGGACAATCGACATGCCCCACCATCATGTACATCTAATGAAGACCCCTCTGCCGCTGCTGCTGCTGCTGCTCCGAGTCCCTGTCATCTAAGTAGTAGCCAGGCCTTATCCACCATCTCGTTGTCATCATCATCATCACTGTCATCTAGTGCTCCTCCTACGTCCCGTCAGTTGTTCATTACGGAATCGTTGTCCAATAAGCAACAATATATACCCAGTTATCCACTTGTCGTGTGGCTTAATTCACACCTGGCTAAGTTGTTGGTGGTGCAGTCGCTGCCGTACCACCTGGTCGACTCCGCCGGCTTCAAGCAATTGATGGCGTGCGCTCAGCGTAGGTGGTGAATACCTAGCCGCCATTACTTCTCCAAAACAGCTGTTCCTGCCTTGCACAAGCACGTGGATGAAAAGGTGGGCCAGTCCTTGCAATTATCCGTGTGCAGCAGGGTACATGCCACCGTCTACACGTTTAGCAGCAACTATGGGCAGGGACAGTACATGTCTTTCACGGCCCACTGGGTCAATATTTTGCAGTCCGATGCACCACCGCAGCAATGCCAGGCATTACCACCTCCACGCTTGTATCTTTCTGGTTCAACTCCGGACACCAGGCGCCTACCATCCTACTCCTCCTACTCCTCCTCCTTGCCCTCCTCAATGGAGGTCTTCCCGTCCCCGACAGGACACAGCGTATCTTCCACTCCTCCTCCCTCCTCTTTTCATAGGTGCAAGGTGAAGCGCCACAACGCTGTCTTACACCTGCTGAGCCTGGGCGAGAAAAGCCACACAGGGCAGGAGCTGCTGCTGTGCATCAAGGAGGAAATCACACGCTGGCTGTCTCCTCTGAAACTCACACTGGGCAATGTTGTCTCTAATAACGGGAAGAACGTTGTGGCTGCACTGCGTCTAGGTCACCTGACACTCGCTCCTTGCATGGCACATGTGATCAATCTGGTCGTAACACGCTTCTTAAAATCATATGTTGGTTTGAAGGGTGTGCTGGCCATGTCCAGGAGGGTTTGGGTTCGCTTTAGATGTTCGTATGCATTTAAGCACGCCCTCCTGGACTTGCAGCGTCAAAACAATCTCCCAGAACGCAGCCTGATTTGCGACGTTCCAACACGCTGGAATTCCACCCTGCACATGTTGGACCGTCTGTACGAACAGCGGAAAGCCGTGAATGATTTCCTGATGCAGCAGACGGGCAGCGTTTAGAGCCAGTGTAATTTCAAGCTCAGGCACTTGCAGCTGGTTAGAGAAGCATGTCGCGTTTTGAGGCCCTTTGAAGAGGCAACACGATTTGTGAGCCGTGACGCTAGCGGAATTAACGATGTTATGCCGCTGATATTCATTCTGGAGCAAACACTCACAGCGATGATTCAGCAAAGGATGGAGGAAGGATCACATCTGGCTATGGATGTTGAGGAGGAGGATGAGGATGAGGAAACAGGACCTGAAGAGGAGCTGGATTTGGAGATGGAATCTCAGGAAGGGATAGGGGACGAGGCAGCCGCACAACATGACAGTGATGATGATGATGATGATGACGACGAGTCTGATGACTACCTTGATGATGGACAAACATGGCAGTATGGGGCGGAGATGGAACCAACCGGGCCCTCTGAAACGCTGGCCAGGATGGCGAGCTGTATGCTTCGTTACTTGCACGCTGACTTTCGTATTGTTAGCATGAAACAAAGAGATGAGTACTGGATAGCCACACTTTTAGACCCTCGGTATAAAGCTAGAATGGGGGAGTTTTTTGCGCCTTCTGAGAGGGAGGCAAAATTGGCTTATTATCGAGAGAAGCTATGCAGCCAGCTTGTCACGGCTTTCAAACGGCAAACACCTGCTGCAAGCATGTCTTACCGGGGGGCCACTCTCCGCTCCCCACTGTCTCATCGTTCCACCGCCTCTGGCAGAGCTGCCTCTGCAATAGGCGGCAGCAGCAGCAGCAGCCAATTCAGTTTGGAAAATATAATGACAACATTTTTACATCCAATATCCCGACCTGACACACATCGTAGTCACCAAAGGGATGTTCACCATCACCAGCACCTAAACAACCAGGTTCACTCGTACCTGGACTGTGCCCTTTCTCCGTCAGAAATCCTGATCCCAGACCCCATGGACTTCTGGGTCAGCAGATTGGATCATTGGCAAGAACTGGCCCAGTTTGCCATGGGTGTACTGTCTTGTCCACCCTCCAGTGTAGCGTCGGAGAGGGTATTCAGCGCGGCAGGGGGCTTCATCACCCCTAAGCGAACAAGATTGTCCGCCAACAGCTTGGAAAATCTCACGTTTCTGAAAATGAATCAAGCGTGGATCGGTGAGGATTTTAAAACTCTGTGCCTGATGCCACTGATTAGATCTTACATTGCTGCTGCCACCTGCTACTGCCGCCTGCTACTACGGGATTCTATCCTGTCCACTCTTTTTTTAATGTGCCGCTGTTGGTGCTGCTACTACTTCTACCACCAATCCACCCACAGTGCCGTCTGCTACAAGCAGGCCTGCCCCACCACAGGGCTTTGTCTGTGACTATCCAGTCTGTTTTACTGTGCTGCTACTACTACTACCACCACCCGTGCTGTCCGTTGGCTACCTCTACTACCACCAATACACCTCCACTGCCGTCTGCTACAAGCAGGCCTGCCCCACCACAGTCTTTTTTTTAATGTCCTCTTTTTATCTTGGGGATTGTAAAATTCTGCCAAAGTTTATTTTCCACATGTTTTGTTCCAAAGGAAGCCTTGGCTTGATCTTCCATGTTGTCTGTGTCTGCCTAGTAACCGATGCCGGTCCTCATACACAGCACCATCCGCAGTACCTCTGACAAGTCTCAGAAAAACAACCACAGGGCTTTGTCCTGTCCACTCTTTTTTAATGTGCTGTTGATGCAGCTACTACTACCACCACCACCCGTGCTGTCAGTAGTCCACCACCACCACTACTACCAGTCAACCACCATCAATCCACCTCCATTGCTCTCTGCTACAAGCTGGCCTACACAACCACCGGGATTCTGTCCTGTCCAGTCTGTTTTCATTTGCTGCTGTTGGATCTGCTACTACAACTTCTACCACCAATCCACCATCCCTGCTGCCGTCTGATACTGCCAGATGATCCTAAAAAAGGAATTATTTTTGTTCTTTTATAGCTTCTTCACTTTCCAGATGCAAAACCTGTTGCTACTCCCAAAAAGGGTTAATTTTTTGAGGGCTTTGAAAAAGCAATGGCTAAGTAATGACTTCTTCTTTTACCACTATGTAATGATGGGGGTAGGGAAACGGACAAGTGAGCCCTAATCTACCCGCCACTCTGTCCCTGCCTACTTACACAAAGCTATGGGAAAAGGGGTAGTTGCCCACGGCAACACCGTGAGCAGCAAGAGTGTTGGACGAGCCGAGTCAAACCAGGAGAGAACGAGGTACCAAACGCAGAGCAGGAGAGGGGTCAGTATGGAGCAGGATCAAATAGTCAGAAGCTGTAGCTGGGCCAGGAAAACACACGAGAAGAATCGCAAGCAAAGGAGGAACAGGAAAGGCAGGTATAAATAGACAGAGGGCGGGAGCTAGTTCCGTCTGGCCAGGCTGCGATAGGCTCTCCCACTCCTAAGCCTGCCATCCTGAGTGGTGGAAAATGGAGTCAGTCTCAGAGACATAGACTCAGGTGCAGACTGATTACCTATGGGCGTATACACAGAAGTTGTGCCTGGCAGATCCTTTACAACCATATGTGTATGAACCCCGGCATGCATCTGCCACCATAAAGGGTACATTTTTTGAGGGCTTGTGAAAAGCCATTGCTTGTTGCTTTTACATCCATGTATGGATGAACCCCGGCAGGCAGCTGCCAATAAAAAGGGTACATATTTGGACGGCTTGTGAAAAGCCATTGCTTGTTGCTTTTACATCCATGTATGGAACTCTTTGTTTTATTAGAAAAGTAAAAAACATAACAACAACATGAACCGATGTAAAACATAACCAAAATACAACATATACAAACATAAACATGAGACATTATATACATACTTTTTAATACATCACTGTATTCCTCAATATTCCTGGACTTGGCCAATTCCGCATCCAGCTACACTCATCCGCATTCAACCTTTATCGTTTCCCCCCGCCACCTCCCAGTATCCATTCGCCCCCACTCACTCCCTTCCGTACTCATTTGAAACAATCAGCCGGAATGTGTCAAACCCCCCCCAACATACATACCCATATTTATATACATACAACACACTTTAATATACACCCACATATACATAACAATATATATACACCTATATACACTTCCACCTATATACCTATATATTTTTATTTATTTTTTTAACTCTAACTAAACTAACCCTTCACCACACCAGGCCAACACCCCGCCTCATGTCCTCTCATGTCCGCTTAGTCCTGATGTTGGCCTCCACCACCACACCGTAAACCTCCCACTCAGACCCTCGCCCCATGTCCTCTCATGTTCTGCATAGTCCGGGCCTGAGCGGGAGAAAAAAGAATAATCAATATAATCCTCCCCACACCCCCCAATTCCCCCACCCAACCTATCTAAACCCCTGTCACTCTCCCTCGCATATACATAACAACAAAAACACAACCCGAAAGCACTAAGTTCGGTTCCTGTAAGCCTTTATACTGCCTTATGTACTGAAAACAAAAAACTCTGCCGTGCACAATCCCAGCCTACCACCAGAAAGAGGAGAAAGAGACCCACCCGACCCCCCCGGGGATAGGATCCACCCACGCCGACACCATTCCCTATCACTTCCCCTATCACTTTCCCCTAATGCTGTCCCTTCTCTTACCCTATGTTTGATCTAGCCCTAAACACGCCCTCCTTTCCCTATTGTTTTCCCTATCGCTTAATTTTTTAGTGCCTAAGCGAGGGCGGACCCCCCCCCAGACGAGCCAGATGAGCCCCCCCCTCCCCCTGAAGGTCAATACCCTAAGGCACCCCAAAAGAAAAGCCCCTCCATAGGCGAGAGGCTTTGTATGCTCCCAGTCTATCAACCTCCAAAGAACGTACCTTCACCAGGTCACCGATGATGTTCCCTACAACCTCTTCCACCAGAAGGATTTTGCTCTGCGTAGATACTAAACACCGTGCGTTCCAGGTAGAGTGCCTAACCACTATGCTAACTAAAAAAGAAGTGTTACGGTCCCTACCACCTAGGTCTCTGAACATCCCATAAGCCCACCCGGCGTAGGAGAGGTTGGCTAAGCCGAGCCAGCCGATGGAGGCACCCACCCTTTTGTACACCTCTGCATTAAAGGGGCAATGAAGCAGGAAATGCTCCATACTCTCTAGTGTATCGCTACACTCCTCCCGAGGACATCCTCTGTCGTCAGTGTTTCTGTACTTCAAATTGCCCCTTACGTACAGTCTCCCGTGGAAGCAGCGCCAAGCCAGATCCCAAAACTTCTGGGGAATTCTCACCGAATTTAAAAGTTTTAATCCCTCCCCGAGGTCACTACTTGGGCAGTCTTTGAGTGCCAGGGGCTTCTGGAAGTGGGTCATCAGAACCCTTCTGTCGAGGAATTTCCTCGGCATGGTCCTGATCTCCCACACCCCCAGACCCCACCGGCGTACCATCTTCAAGACCAGGGCGGCATAAGCCGGGAGATGTCCGTGGGGTGTACGCAGGTCTTTCACTTGGCCTCCTCTCTCCCATTCCTGGAAGAAGGGCTGAAGCCACTCCCTGCAGGAGAGAATCCACCAAGGAGCCCTCTCTTGCCAGAGGTTTGCCATATTGATCTTAACAAAGGTGTTCACTAGGAACACCACTGGGTTAACCATACCTAACACTCCTAGTTTCCTTGGTAGATACGTAACATCTCTCCTAATTAGGTTGAGCCTGTTCCCCCATAACAGTTGGAAGAACAGGCTATAGACCCGAGCCCAGAGAGGTTCTGGCAAGATGCACACACTGCCAAGGTAGAGCAACATGGGCACCAGGTAAGCTTTGGCCAAGTGAACCCTTTCTCTAAGGGTTAAGGACCATCCCTTCCATTGGTCGACCTTCTGGGCAACTAACCTTAGCCTGCCATCCCAGTTTTTCTTGGGATAATCACCCGGGCCAAATTCCACTCCTAAGATCTTTGCAGACCCCTGAGGCTCTGGAAGGGTGTCCAGGAGACCAAAACTAGGATCTCCTCCTCCCAGCCAGAGACTCACGCATTTGTCACGATTAACCTTGGACCCAGATGCCCGTGAGTAACATTCCACTTCTGACATCACCCACTCCGCCTCCCCTTGCGAGGAGACGAAAATGGAGACGTCATCCGCGTATGCAACCACCCTCTGAGTGGCTTCCGGCCCTTCCAAGCCGACCCCGATCCCCGCCAATGGTCCACGGTCAACCCTTCTTAAAAAAGGGTCAATCGCAAACACATATAGCAGGGGACTCAGAGGACAGCCCTGGCGGACACCAGACCCAACCTCAAAGGGGGTTCCAACCCAACCGTTAACCAGCGCGAAAGTCTCTGCCCCAGCGTATAAGGTCTGGAGCCAATTGACAAACCCTCCCGGCAGACCATACCTCAGAAGGACCGACCATAGATACTCGTGATTCACTCGATCAAACGCTTTGGCCTGGTCCAAGGACAGGACGTACCCCTTCCACTGGCCAGAATTTCCCCGCTCCACTGCCTCTCTGACACGGAGGACAGCACTAAAAGTGCTGCGGCCTGGAACGGAACAATGCTGGACCGGCGAAAGGAGCCGGGGTGCAAATTTCACCAGCCGATTTAAACAGCACCTTTGCGAGAACTTTTCTGTCCGTATTGAGGAGCGCTATGGGACGCCAATTCTCAATACGGGTCGAATCCTTACCCTTTGATAGAACAATCAAAGCTGACCTCCTCATTGACTTTGGCAGAGTGCCCGAGGATAGACACTCATTAAATACCGCTGTCAAGAGAGGAACTAGGGTTCCTTTAAAGGTCTTATAGAACTCAGATGTTAAGCCATCCGGCCCTGGCGATTTTTTCAGACCTAGTCCGTCAATCGCCAGCATTATTTCCTCTTCTTTGATTGGATCTATCAAAACATTAAGGGAGGAGTCCTCTCCCGGCTCAGGGATAGTTTCAGCCAGGAAAGCCGACATCTCCTCTCGGTCTGGATCCTGCCTACCTAAAAGGTGAGAGTAGAAGGATCTAACGACCTCCAGAATCCTTGACTTGGATCTCCTCAGGGACCCTGTACTGTCTATTAGTCCTGTCACTATTTTACGACTCACTGACATCTTACAGTTCCTGTAGGGGTCGGGCGAGCGGTACCTCCCGAAATCCCTCTCAAGAACCAACGATGTGTGCCTATCATACTGACACCTCTTGAGCAACGCTTTCACCCCGGAGATCTCCTCCTGGCTACCTCCGTCCGAGACCAGACGTTCGAGTTTCCTCCTCAGCTCCTGATACAGGCGGTACCTGCTCATGGACCTGAGGCCTGAAAGCCGGCGGAAAAATCCTGCCACCCGATATTTGAACAACTCCCACCACTCAGACTTAGTGCCACCTAGATCCAACAAAGGTACCTGGTCCTGGAGAAAATCTTCAAAGGCCTGTCTTATTTCCGCTTGTTCCAAGAGAGTGGTATTCAGCCTCCATATACCTCGACCCATCCGAAGGGATTCTGCAATGTCCAGAGAAAACAAAATCATACAGTGGTCGGAGAATTCCACCTCAACAATGGACACTGGTGAAGAGATGGCTTCCTCCTTCAAAAAAAATCTATCTATCCTAGACCTACAGCTTCCTCTTTGATAGGTGAACCCGGGGTGACCTGGGGTATGCCTGATGTGGATATCCACCAGGCGAGCCTCGCTAGCTATGCTATTTAAGGCTACACTATCGTAGGGCAGTCTGTCTATGGAACCTCCTCTATCGCGGGTTCTAACGACAGTGTTAAAATCCCCTCCAAAGATGACCTGTCGACTAGAAAAAAGGAAAGGCTTAATCCTCATAAAGGGACTTTTCCGGTCCCACTTAGTTTGGGCACCATAGATGTTGATTAATCGTAATTCTTGTCCCTTTATGAGAACATCTAAAATCAGGCACCTCCCCATTTCTAATTCTATCATCCGTCGGCATTTTACCGGTGCGGTGAAAAGAACCGCCACACCGCTATATGGCTTGGCCGCAAGAGACCAGTAGGAGGGCCCCCGTCGCCCATCCCTCCTGGCTTTGACGACGTCTGCCAAAAGTGACAGCCTGGTCTCTTGCAAAAACAAAATGTCAGCTTCAACTCGGCTGAGAAAATCAAAGGCCATAAATTTAGCCATATCTGACTTAATGCTGGCGACATTAATGTAAGCCAGCGTCAACGGTGTGGGTTCCTGCCATCCTGGATGATAAAATTAGATGGCTTTCTTCTTCCCACCCCTGTCATGGTCTGAGGAGGACCCCCCAGACTCTCTTCCTTTTTTGGCACGTTTTTTGGAGGTGGTGGAGTCCATTCCCTCCTGGCGGACCTCCCCCCCTCACTCACACTCCCATCCTCGTCCCCCTGCCCCAGGTTGACCCCTGCCTCAGAGGCCTTTGTACCTCTCGGGGGAAGGGGTCCGGTGCCCTCTGAGACCCCTACCTCACCCTCCTCTTCACTTTGCTGAAGAGCTGGAAAATCCATGAGGGCTTGGTAGCGGTTGGGGGAGAGCACCAGAGGGGTGCAGATGTTGCCTTCCGTGGCCGGGGCATGGCCAGATGACTTTGGCCCGCTCAAGATCTTGCCCTGTGTCCCAGGTGTTTTTTTAGGCTGTACCCTCTCTTCCTCACCAACACTTTCATATTGGGAGGATTGAGAGTCCTCAGCCGCTTGCTCCCTCTGGATCCTCCTGACCTCCTCATCCAATTCAGTGTCCCCAAGGGCATCCGTCTCCAGGGCAGGCTCCGGGTTCAGGCCAGATGTTCGCCCAGTTGCCTGGGTTTCCCTCAGCTCCCTCTCCTTTTGCCTCTTCTCCAGCCTTCGATGGTAGGAAGGCTGGAGCCCTTGCCTTGATGTCTTCGCTTGCCCTTTTGCTCCGCCATCTCTGCACGCCCCCTCACCCACAGGAGCCACCCCACTTTCTCCTCCTGCAGGCCTGGCGACGGCATTGACCACGGAGCGGGGACACCTACTAAATGGGTGACCTAAGTCACCACACAGGTGACACCTAATCTGGTCACGCGATGCGGCTAGATGACCTATCCCCCCACAATGGGCGCACTTCTGCACTGTGCAGGCTGCACTCAAATGCGAGGGGTCGCCACACCGGTGACACAGCCTCGGTTGCCCCTGGTAGAAGACAAGGATACGATCCCTCCCAAGGAAAGCAGAAGATGGGATGTGGGACACAGTTTGCCCCAGACGTTTAAGTTTCACCATAAACGTCCAGGCCCCCGACCAGATGCCAAACTCGTCCAGGTTCTTCCTGGGCATCTCTGCTACTTCCCCATACCGACTTAGCCAGGTCATGATGTCAACGCAAGAAAGTGACTCCTTACGGGTGAGAACGGTCACCTTCTTGAGACCATTCTGACGGGATATTGCTTGTGCAGCATATCGGAGTGGCCAGCTCCGCCCCTTTCATTTGCCGAGCTGCACTGCAGCGGCCGCTCCACCTGTTTACTAGCCAGGCCACTCCTCTTCTCCATACTGGAGTGGCCGGCTCCGCCTCCAGCAGAGGCTTTGGCTACGCCCTTGTCCGAGGCGTCGGGTGCCCACTGGCCTATCACGCTGGCCGGTCCCGGTGCGACCGGACCGGCCACGTTGCAGGCACCCGACCCGCGGGATAGCGGTGCCCCGACTTCCGGTCCGCCCCCTCCTCCGGTATGCGGCTCACTCCGGGGCTCGCCGTCAGCCGGGACTGGGGCCACGCCCCCTGCAGCGCTCTGACAGCCAGCGCCACCCACTTCACAGTGAGCGGCGTCCGGCGCCATCTTGTCCGCCCTCGATGCTATCTCCCCGCTTTCCCGCCCCGACTCCACTGCAGAAGCCGGTGCTGGGGGGTTTGCGGGTCCTGCACGTCGGACCAGAATCTCTTCTGGCCCGGAGTGCAGGGGAGACCCGTGCACATATACCAGCCTCACCTCTTTCCGCCGTTCTTCCATCTGTTTCTGTTTTAGTTTTTTCCTCCGTCTCCGCTCCGATGCCGCGCTCCTCTCTTCCTCTTCCGGGGGCAGCTCCGATCCAAAACTAAACCCCTCCAGCGACATGGGGGTCTCCTGGTCGCAGATTTGGGTCATCAGACCAGGGGGATGTTCCCCCTCGGACCTAGAGCTGCTCCCCGAATCTGGCAGCCGCACCGCATTTGGCACGATCCCGCTGATGGAGGCTTCCCCCGCCTGGCTTGGTATCTCTGCACCCGCCTCGTTGTGTGCCGGGACCGGCATTGGTATGTCAGGAGTTTCCTCCTCTGAAGTACCTCTGCTTGCTTGTTTACTTCCTCCTCTGCTTGCTGTCAATTTTTTATTTATTTTTTCTTCCTGGCTTAATCCAGCCATTTGCAGAAACCTGTCGTCGTTGCGCAGTTTTTCAGAGAAAGCTCCTCTCCCTTCCAAGATTGCGGCTCTCCTGTCTTCTACCTCCTTTACCTCCCGCAGCAGGGAGCGGACCTGTGCCGAGTATTTGGCCCTCCTGCTGCCGGAGGATTTTGCCGCTCTCTGCCGGGCCACCGTTAGGTCTCCTCGGAGCCGCTGCAGGGACCTCCCCAGGTCTTTATATTCCTCAAGGTGGGCCACCAGGCGGGAGCCAAAAGTTGTGGCCTCCTCTCCCGGCCTCAGTGACCCCCACTCCACGAGGTCCCTGCAGCCATGGTGTTCCGGTCCTGCTTCTCCATGCTCCGTTACCTCTGCTCTCCTGGCGGCATGCTTCGATGCCCCAGCCGCTTGGGGGGGATGAGGCCACATTGCTGCAGCCCCGCGATGTCCTCCCCTCCCCCGGGGCTGGCTGAGCTTTCCCAGCCAGCTGGGATGTCCCTCCACCCCCCACCGGCCTGCTCCGGAGGGTGGAGGACCAGGACTCCATCTCCAGATGGAGCCCCCCTCGGGGCACTCTGCTAGCCCAGGCAGGTGTGATAAACCTGGGCAGGTAATAAAGCAGAGTCCCCGGGAAGGTATGCACAAAAACACTACCACAACAATAAAGAACCTCCTCTCCCCTCAGGGAGCAAGCCCATCTGCCAATAAAACGGGTCAATTTTTGGAGGGCTTGTGAAAAGCCATTGCTTGTTGCTTTTACGTCCATGTATGGATGAACTCCGGCAGGCATCTGCCAATAAAAAGGGTACATTTTTGGAGGGCTTGTGAAAAGCCATTGCTTGTTGCTTTTACATCCATGTATGGATGAACCCCGGCAGGCATCTGCCACCATAAAGGGTACATTTTTTGAGGGCTTGTCAAAAGCCATTGCTTCTTCTTTTACCACCTTGTATGTATGAACCCTGGCAGGCATCTGCCGCCAAAAATGGTTAATTTTTGTACCTTTTTTAACAATGCATTAAGCATACAACATGCACAAGTGCAGTGGTTTCTGTTAGTTATCACCGTGTCCCATCCGTTTTCCTATAGCCATACATGTTGGCATAACTTTGACACTAACTTTGCCTTAAAGACAGCTCAAAAGTACTTGGATACACTCATGGGTGACCTAAGAGTGTTATACAGGGCTTCTAGGGCTTTTAAACAGTGTTATACACGATTTTCAGGGGCTTTCTTGAATTACAGGTTCGGTCAGAACTAGTTCGGTCCGAATCGAACTTTTTCATGAAATTCGGCGAACCAGCCGAACCGAACTTTTCATAAGTTCGCTCATCTCTAATCACAAGCTGCACTGGGCGAGTGACTGATGCACCGATTGGAGAGTGTGCCCCCATAGTGTGTTATAGATAAAGACTACCCACTTATCTATTTCAGGGACTGTTGTATGCAAGAAGGTTTTTTTGTTAATTTCTGCGCCGTTGATGTTAATCCTCACAGTTCTCAGTATGGATTAAATACATGTCCAGAGAGAAACGAATGTACAAACAACTATAAGTACGAGTGTACAGGGAATCAATGCAAACAAATCTAGTCTTTCCTCAAGCAGTGGTCCAAAGAATCAAAATTTGGGGACCAAATTTAAAGCCACTATGCATTAGGAAATTCTAGCACTATATGTGTGTTACTATGATGCATGTTGACACTAGATGACACCAAAAACATTGCAAAAAAAGGCTCATGTTTTGCCATTTTAAGTAGCAATGTGTAATGTATTCAGTAGGTCTATGTAGTTCATTTGCTTGTCTTTTAAGTATTCTGTTCTATTTAGAGACAGTACATAGTTTTATCAAATGAACAGAATTCTTTCCTTTGTTACTATTTTAAGAAAACAACTAGTATTTGTTCAATTATCCTTACTTTATGTGCATATTTATCTGCAGTGTCTCCTCTGATTAAACTGCAAAATACAGTTTTTCAGCCAACTGGATAAATATGTTCAAGGTAAACATAGGAAAAAGGAGCGTCTGGTCTGGTCTGGTCTGGTTAAAAAAATATTTTTTTCCCACAGATAATGACAGTAGTAACGTCATCCTTTTCTGGAATTTTTAATTCCCTCAGCCTGTGCTGATGTGTTCAGTGTTTCAGGACAATTCCAGTCATTGCATAATGTTCTTTTAGGCTGGGTTCACACGAGCATGTTACGCCCGTAAAGAACGGAACGTATTTCGGCCGCAAGTCCCGGACCGAACACACTGCAGGGAGCATGGCTCCTAGCATCATAGTTATGTACGATGTTAGGAGTCCCTGCCTCTCCGTGGAACTACTGTCCCGTACTCAAAACATGATTACAGTATGGGACTGTTGTCCTGCAGCGAGGCAGGGATTCCTAGCGTCGTACATAACTATGTTGCTAGGAGCCCGGTTCCCTGCAGTGTGTTCGGTCCGGGACTTTCGGCCGAAATACGTTCCGTCCTTTACGGACGTAACATGCTCGTGTGAACCCAGCCTTAGGCTGTCCATGACGACAGGCTGTTGACAAAATATAGTGTCTAGGCAACTTCAAGAGAATACAGGTGTCATGAATACCTGCGATAGGGGCTATTACTATGTGTTGATGGCCATTGTGGCAACCCCTCTGCTTTCTCCATTGACAAAATACTGTTTTCTGCTAAATAGCACCAGGAATTTGAATAGCTCCTCCCACGTATTACCTGAATCTCACCTGCTTGTAAAAGACAGATGTTCTAGTAATAGATGTATGTAGATAATTTATCATAAAGCAATTCTGTACTATATAGTATTTAAGTAGTTCAGAAGGTGTAAGGGCATGACCACACATGGCGGAATTCCTCCGCAACTGTCCGCATCGATGCCGCACAGAATCTGCGTTGCAGATTCTGCAGCGGATCTGCACAAAATGTGCAGTACATTGATGCGGACTAGCTGCTGCAGACTGCGGGAAAAGTGCTTCCCTTCTCCCTATCAGTGCAGGATAGAGAGAAGGGACAGCACTTTCCCTAGTGAAAGTAAACGATTTTCATACTTACCGGCCGTTGTCTTGGTGACGCGTCCCTCTTTCGGCATCCAGCCCGACCTCCCTGGATGACGCGCCAGTCCATGTGACCGCTGCAGCCTGTGCTTGGCCTGTGATTGGCTGCAGCCGTCACTTACACTGAAACGTCATCCTGGGAGGCCGGACTGGAGACAGACGAAGGGAGTTCTCGGTAAGTATGAACTTATATGTTTTTTTACAGATACATGTATATTGGGATCGGTAGTCACTGTCCCGGGTGCAGAAACAGTTACTGCCGATCGCTTAACTCTTTCAGCACCCTGGACAGTGACTATTTACAGACGTCTCCTAGCAACGCTCCCGTCATTACGGGAGCCCCATTGACTTCCTCAGTCTGGCTGTAGACCTAGAAATACCTAGGTCCAGCCAGAATGAAGAAATGTCAAGTTAAAAAAGCAAGACGCATCCGCAGCACACATGACATGTGCATGACAGCTGCGGACTTCATTGCGGAACTTAGAATCTCCATTGAAGTCAATGGAGAAATTCCGCCATGAGTCCGCCACTGCTCCGCAACAGACAGAGCATGCTGCGGACACCAAATTCCGCTCCGCAGCCTATGCTCCGCAGCGGAATTGTACGCATCGTGTAAACGAACACTGCTAAATTAAAGTGAAAGTCAATGGAGAAACGGCTCCGCTGCGGATTAACGCTGCGGAGTGTCCGCAGCGGAATTTAAGTGGAATTCCGCCATGTGTGAACCCGCCCTTAATTCACTTTAAGGCTATGTTCACACGGAGTATTTTGGGGGAGGAATATCTGCCTCAAAGCTCAAAACGGAATTTTGAGGCAGATATTCCTCCCCCAAAATACTCCGTGTGAATAGCAATGATCGCGCCGTTTTTCGCCCGCGGCCATTGAGCGCCGCGGGCAGAAAACACGCTTTCTCCTGCCTCCCATTGAAGTCAATGGGAGGTCGGAGGCGGAAGCGCCCGAAGATAGGGCATGTCGCTTCTTTTTCCCGCGAGGCAGTTTTACTGCTCGCGGGAAAAAGACGCCGACGCCTCCCATTGAAATCAATGGGAGGCGTTCTCGGGCCGTTTCTGCCGAGTTTTGCGACGCGGTTTCCGCGTCAATAAACTCGGCAAAAGACCCCGTGTGAACATAGCCTTAAAGTCATCTGTGCCCACAGAAGAGACACAAAAAACAAATGTTGCTTACTACAGCTTTAGATTTCACATCATTCACTTCTATAATGTTTTACTTTTTGACATATTAGAGGGAAACTCCATTTTTCTTTCCATTTATTAGGGGTCTTTAGACTATTACTGGCAGGGAACCTTTGTCTTTCTGCCAGACATCTCACAATCTCGTTAATTTTTCACCATAAGATACATAGCATACTAATTTCTTAAAAGAACTGTGAAAAACTGTTAAGCTATGAAATGTTCATTGCTCATGGCAGAAGGGTCTAGGCTGGTGGTATTGGCCTGTATAAGGCCTCATGCACACGACCGTAGCCATGTGCACGGCCGTAATTTTCTGGTCGGGCGGCAGCGGAGTGTCACACGCGAGCCGTGCACATTGCCGCAGCCATTATTTGCTATGAGCCTGGACCGCAGAATAAGACATGCCCGTTCTTTCTGCGGTCCAGGTTCCTGGGCCATGCACGGACCGTGAAAACCACGGTCGTGTGCATGGTCCCTTAGGGATGAATGGGACCACAATACTCGCGTGGATTTTCGGGGGAATTGCGGCCGCAAATGCACATTCGTGTGCATGGGGCCTGATCAAAAGGTACTTACAAAGCACTTATATGTCAGCATTTTTATTGCAGCATATCAACTGAATGAGAGCGTTCAGCTATTTTTAACGTCCCTATTCAAGTCTCTGGAGAGGGACAGCACATGCTGATCTTGCTCTCCAGTTGAGAACGGAGAAAACTTCATCCTTGTAAACACTCACCATTATTGCTTGCATAAGCTTTGTGATTTATTCCCTTAATACCGAAGGTATTTTAAACTATAATGACTGTGCAATTTTTTTAAGTTTTTCCATCGTCTCATTCAAAGAGCTATATATATATTTTTTTTAAGTTGACATACAGTGAAGGAAATAAGTATTTGATCCCTTGCTGATTTTGTAAGTTTGCCCGCTGTCAAAGACATAAACAGTGTAGAATTTTTAGGCTAGCTTAATTTTACCAGTGAGAGATAGATTATATTTAAAAAAAAACAGAAAATCACATTGTCAAAATTATATATATTTATTTGCATTGTGCACAGAGAAATAAGTATTTGATCCCTTTGGCAAACAAGACTTAATACTTGGTGGCAAAACCCTTGTTGGCAAGCACAGCAGTCAGACATTTTTTGTAGTTGATGATGAGGTTTGCACACGTTAGATGGAATTTTGGCCCACTCCTCTTTGCAGATCATCTGTAAATCATTAAGAGTTCAAGGCTGTCGCTTGGCAACTCGGATCTTCAGCTCCCTCCATAAGTTTTCGATGGGATTAAGGTCTGGAGACTGGCTAGGCCACTCCATGACCTTAATGTGCCTCTTTTTGAGCCACTCCTTTGTTGCCTTGGCTGTATGTTTCTGGTCATTGTCGTGCTGGAAGACCCAGCCACGAGCCATTTTTAATGTCCAGGTGGAGGGAAGGAGGTTGTCACTCAGGATTTGACGGTACATGGCTCCATCCATTCTCCCATTGATGCGGTGAAGTAGTCCTGAGCCCTTAGCAGAGAAACACCCCCAAAACATAATGTTTCCACCTCCATGCTTGACAGTGGGGACGGTGTTCTTTGGGTCATAGGCAGCATTTCTCTTCCTCCAAACACGGCGTGTTGAGTTAATGCCAAAGAGCTCAATTTTAGTCTCATCTGAGCACCTTCTCCCAATCACTCTCAGAATCATCCAGATGTTCATTTGCAAACTTCAGACGGGCCTGTACATGTGCCTTCTTGAGCAGGGGGACCTTGTGGGCACTGCAGGATTTTAATTCATTACGGCATAATGTGTTACCAATGGTTTTCTTGGTGACACTGGTCCCAGCTGCCTTGAGATCATTAACAAGTTCCCCCGTGTAGTTTTCGGCTGAGCTCTCACCTTCCTCAGGATCAAGGATACCCCACGAGGTGAGATTTTGCATGGAGCCCCAGATCGATGTGGATTTACAGTCATTTTGTATGTCTTCCGTTTTCTAACTATTGCACCAACAGTTGTTCCTTCTCACCCAGCGTCTTTCTTATGTTTTTGTAGCCCATTCCAGCCTTGTGCAGGTCTATGATCTTGTCCCTGACATCCTTAGAAAGCTCTTTGGTCTTGCCCATGTTGTAGAGGTTAGAGTCAGACTGATTAATTTAGTCTGTGGACAGGAGTCTTTTATACAGGTGACCATTTAAGACAGCTGTCTTTAATGCAGGCACCAAGTTGATTTTGAGCATGTAACTGGTCTGGAGGAGGCTGAACTCTTAATGGTTGGTAGGGGATCAAATACTTATTTCTCTGTGCACAATGCAAATAAATATGATTTTGACAATGTGATTTTCTTTTTTTTTATTTTATATAATCTATCTCTCACTGGTAAAATTAACCTAGCCTAAAATTTCTAGACTATGCATGACTTTGACAGTGGGCAAACTTACAAAATCAGCAAGGGATCAAATAGTTATTTCCTGTGAGTGCATAAGGACTTTTGTTTTTGCAGGACAAGTTGTATTTTTTAATAGAACCATTTTGGGGTGCATATAATTTATTAACTTTTTATAGACTTGTTTTTTCGGGGTAGAGTAAAAACGCACGTAAATTTCAACATTTTTTTTTGCGTCTTAAATTTACGCCGTTTACCATTTGGTATAAATAACATAACTTTATTCAGCGGGTCGTTATGATTGTGGCGATATCCTATTTATATAGGTTTTTTTATGTTTCACTACTTTTACACAGTAAAAACTTTTTTTTTTTTCAAAATTATTTGTTTTTGTGTCAATATATTTGAAGAGCCATAACTTGCTGTATTTTTCCACCGATGCCGCTGTATGAGGGCTTTTTTTTTTTGCGGAACAAATGATAGTTTCTATTGGTAAAATTTTGGAGTACATGCAACTTTTTGATCACTTTCTATCAAATCTTTTTAAAGACAGGATGAACATAAAATAGAAATTCTGGCATTGTTTTTTTATTTTATTTTTTTACGGCGTTCACCGTGCAGGTTAAATAATATAATTATTTTATCGTTGTGGTTGTTGCGGACGTGACGATACCAAATATGTGTAATTATTTACTTATTCATTATAAGTTATTTTGGAAGGAGGAAAAAATGTTTTTTTATTTTTTTTTTACTTGGGATTTGTTGTTTATTTATTTCAAACTTTATTAAACCTTTTTAACATTTTTTTTTTAGTCCCACTAGGGGACTTTACTGTGCAAACTTTTGATCGCTTTTATAGTACACTGCAATACTCCCTGCATTTTCTTATTGCTTGTCCGTGTAAAACTTTTAGGCCAATGCTTTGGCATGGCTTAACCTGCAAACAGTAGAGGCAGACCTGGGGCCTTTGTTAGGCCCCCGGCTGCAATAGAAACCATTGAAACCCCACAATTGCATCGCGAGATGAAAGCGAGATGAGAGGAGTCCCCTCCCTCAAAAACCACTTAGGGGTTAAATATGATCGGAGACCACTGCTATTGGTCTCAGATCATTGCCCTGAAGCCCGAGGCTGTACGCAGCAGCACAGGCTTCAGGAGATCCCCGCCCGATGCGGGAAAAGCTCTTCTGACGTACCGCAGTGAAAAGGCGGCGCTTCACCCCGAACGGCCGCTGTAAAAAGGCGGTCGTTAAGGGGTTAAAGGTTTCAATAGTAAACCAGGGTTGTCTTGGGAGAACCTCTTTTACCCCTTCCCGACCACTCCACGTAGATTAACTGGTCCTTGTGCCTGCAGCCCGTTAATCTTCGCGTGCTCCTGAGACTGGATTCACACAAGCACATTCCGTTCGTAATGGATGGACGTATTTCGGCCGCAAGTCCCGTACCGAACACACTGCAGGGAGCCGGGCTCCTAGCATCATAGTTATGATGGAACTACTGTGCCGTACTGAAAACATGATTACAGTACGGGACAGTTGTCCGGCAGCGAGGCAGGGACTCCTAGCATCGTACATAAGTATGATGCTAGGAGCCCGGCTCCCTGCAGTGTGTACGGTCCGGGACTTGCGGCCGAAATACGTCCGTCCATTACGGACATAATGTGCTCGTGTGAATCCAGCCTAACAGAGCACACAGGCACTCCCCACAGCCTGGCATCTCCCAGTACAGGCTGCTACTAGCAGCCTTAACCCCTTAGCGCACCAGGACGCACCGGTACGTCCTGCATTGAAGTGCTTTAAGCCGCAGGGACGTACCGGTGCGTCCTGGCTAAAAACTGTCACCGTGTCAAAGGATAAGGTGACAGAACTGTGCCGTTAACTGTTTGACAGTTGATCGGCACAGTAAGACGGCAGGGGACCATTCACAGCGGTCTCCTCCCGGCGATCGCAGTGATTGGTCAGTCAAAGCAGACTGACCAATCACAGCTCTATGAGGTGTATGTGATGAAGCTGGCTCAGAAGCTGAGCCAGCGTTATCACTGCCGGGAATCAGCTGTCCGACGCCCCTCTGCAACGGCCACGACCGGAGCTAGGCTCCGATCCGGCTGATTAACCCCTTCGATGCATCGAAGTGGCTTGTAGCCTGTCGGCAACCACGATGGTTGCCACGGGCGCGGGTGTCAGCTGTTTGTCACAGCTGACATCGTGCCTTAACGGCTAGGACCGGAGCAAGGCTCCGATCCGGCCGATTAACCCCTTAGATGCAGTGATTCGATCGTACACTATGGTTGCTAATAACAACCATCGGCACCCGCGAGTATTCCGATGGTTGCTATGGCAACCATAGCCTAACAATCGCTTCCTAGTACGGAAGCCTATTAGGCCCCGCCGGGAGGCGAAGCCTAATAGGCTTGCTGTCAGTGAATAGCTGACCGCTCTAATAAACTGCACTATGTAGGTAGTGCAGTGTATTAGAATAGCGATCAGGGCTTCATGCCTTCAAGTTCCCTAGTGAGACACAAAAAAAAAGTTAAAACAAGTTAAGAAAAATGTTGTAAAAAAGTTAAAAAAAAATGTTTCATGTTAAAAAAACACTATAACAACCTTTTTTCCTATAATAAGTCTTTTACCAAAAAACATAAGTACACATATGTGGTATTCCCGCATCCGTAACGACCCAAACTATAAAAATATCACGCTATTTTACCCGTACGATGAACACCGTAAAAAAATTAAATAAAAAACTATTCCAGAATCGCTGTTTGTTAGTCACTACCCCTTGCAAAACAGAATAAAAAAAGGGATCTAAAAGTTGCATGTAACCCAAAATTATACCATTAAAAAACGCAGCCCGTCCCGCAAAAAACAAGCCCTCCCGCAGCTTTTTTGACGGGAAAATAAAAAAGTTATGGCTCTCAATATGGCGACACCAAAAATAAATTATTTGAAACAAAAGTGATTTTATCGTGCAGACGCTGCAAAACATAAGAAAAACTATATATATATATTTATGTGGTATCGCCGTAATCGTACCGACCCGCAGAATAACGTAAAATTGTCATTCATAGCACCTGGCGAACGCTGAAAAAGAGAAATAATAAAAAACATCAGAATTGCAGGTTTTTGGTCACCTTGCTTGCCAAAAAAATGAAATACAAAGTGATCAAAAAAATCGCATGTACCCCAAAATGGTACCAATGAAATATACAGATTGTCCCGCAACAAATAAGCCCTCACACGGCTCTGGTGGAGAAAAAATAAAGACGTTTTGGCTCTCAGAATATGGAGATGCAAAGTGTCCAAAAGTGGATAAGATCGGGCGCCATTTATCAGTGCGACACCGGCCACACATCTGTGGATAATTATTTATTTACCCCATTACTATACTCTCTTATTATACCCCTGATGTTCTCCGCACAGCTTACATGTACCCCCACATCATAACTGAAATACCAGCAAAACCCCAAACAAAACAACTAGCGAGCAAAATCCACGCTCCAAAAGCCAAATGGCGCGCTCTGCAGCGTGCCCAAGCAGCAGTGTATGTCCACATATATGGCATCGCCATACCCGGGAGAACCCGCTTAACAGTTTGATGTATTTGTCTTCAGTGGCACGAACTGGGCACAAAATATTGTGCACTAAAATGGCACATACCTGTGGAAATTTTCACTTTGCACCATCCACTGAGCATTCATTTTTAATAGAAAAAAAAAACCTGTGTGGTCAAAATGCCTTGAGGGGTGCAGTTTCCAAAATGGGGGTCACTACTTGGGGGTTTGTTTTACTATTTGACCTCAGAGCCCTGCCGTTGTGGGCTAATGCTGCGAAAATCACCAAAATAGGTCTCACATGTGCCTTTCACTCCTAAGCCCTGTCATATGTCCAGGCAAATGATAAATGTCTTGAGGGGTGTAGTTTACAAAATGGGGTCACTTCTCAGGGTTTTACACTCTACTCTGGTACCTAAGAACGCTCTGCAAATGCGACATGGCGCCCCTACACCAGTCCAGCAAAATCTGTGCTCTAAAAGCCACATGGCACTCCTTCCATTTTGAGCTCTGCCATGTGCCCAAATAGCAGTTTAGGGCCACACATGGGGTTTTGCCATACTCGGGAGAAATTGGGTAACAAATTATGTGGTGGTTTTTCTCCCATTACCCCTTGTGGGAAAAAAAATTGGTTGCAAAACGACATATTTTTGGGAATTTTTTTTTTTTTTCCATTTTCACTGCCTCATTCTAAAACAATCTATGAAACAGCTGTGGGATCAAAATGCTCAGTACACCCCTAGATGATCACCCTGAGGGGTAAAGTTTCCAAAATGGAGTCACTTCTCAGGGGTTTCTACTGTACGGGTACTTCAGGGGCTCTGCAAATGCGACATGGCGCCCAAAAAACAATCAACCAAAATCTACATGCCAAGTAGCAATCCTGCCATTCTCAGCCCTGCGGTGTATCCAAGCAGCAGTTTATAACCACATATGGGGTATTGCCGTACTCGGGAGAAATTGCTTTACAATTGTTGGGGCGCTTTTTCTCCTTTATTCCTTGTGAAAATGAAAACAATTCAACATTTTAGTGGAAAGAATGTAGATTTTCATTTTCACTGCATAATCCCAATTATTCAGCAAAAAAACTGTGGGGTCACTATACCGCTAGATAAATTCCACGTGGGGTATAGTTTCTCAAATGGGGTCACTTTTGCTGGGTTTGCACTATTTTGGCCCCTCAGTGGCTTTGCAAATGTGACATGGGGCCGCAAACCATTCCAGCAAAACTTGAGCTCCAAACGTCAAATGGTGCTCCGTCCTTTCTAACTTCCGCCATATGTCCAAACAGCAGTTTATTACCACATATGGGTTATTGCTGTGCTCAGAAGAGTTTGCTTTACAAATATTGGGGTGTTTTTTCTCCTTTATCTGTTGTGAAAATGAAAAAAATCTGAGCTAAAACTACATTTTATTAGAAAAAAAATTAGATTTTCAATTTCACGGCATAATTCCCATAAATTCAGCAAAAACCGTGTAGGGTCAAAATGCACACTACACCCCTAGAAAAATTCCTTGAGGGGTGTAGTTTCCAAAATGGGGTCACTTTTGGGGAGTTTCCACTGTTATGGTCCCTCCAGGGCTTTGCAAACACGACATGGCACCGAAAACCATTCCAGCAAAATCTGCGCTGCAAAATCCAAATGGCCCTCGTTCCCTTCTGAGCCCTGCCGTGGGTCCAAACAGCAGTTTATTACCACATATGGGGTATTGCCGTAATCGGCAGACATTGCTTTACAAATGTTGGGGTGCTTTTTCTCCTTTATTCTTTGTAAAAATGAAAACATTGTATGTTTTTTCAGAAAAAAAAGTAGATTTTCATTTTCACAGACCAGTTCCAATAAATGTAGCAAAAAACCTGTGGGCTAAAAATGCTAACTATACCTCTTGAAAAATTCCTTGAGGGGTGTAGTTTCCAAAATGGGGTCACTTTTGGGGGGTTTCCACTGTTTTGGCACCACAAGACCTCTTCAAACCTGACATGGTGCCTAAAATATATTCTAATAAAATAGAGGCCCCAAAATCCACTAGGTGCTCCTTTGCTTCTGAGGCCGTTGTTTCAGTCCATTACCACACTAGGGCCACATGTGGGATATTTCTAAAAATTGCAGAATCTGGGCAATAAATATTGAGTTGCATTTCTTGGGTAAAACCTTCTGTGGTACAGAAAAAACTGTATTACAAATGAATTTAGTAAAAAAAAAAATTGAAATTTGTAAATTTCACCTCTACTTTGCTTTATTTCCTGTGAAATGCCTAATGGGTTAAAAAAAAATCTGAATGTGGTTTTGAATACTTTGAGGGGTGCAGTTTTTAAAATGGGGTGATTTATAGGGGGTTTCTAATATATAAGGCCCTCAAAGCCACTTCAGAACTGTACGGGTTCCTGAAAAAATAGCCTTTTGAAATTTTCTTGAAAATGCGAGAAATTGCTGCTAAAGTTCTAAGCCTTGTGAGGTCATAGAAAAATAAAAGCACGTTCAAAAAACGATGCAAACATAAAGCAGACATATGGGAAATGTTAACTAGTAAATATTTTGTGTGGTATTACGATCTGTTTTACAAGAAGATACATTACAATTTCGAAAAATGCAGATTTTTTCAAATTTTCTCTAAATTTTGGTGTTTTTTACAAATAAATATTGAATTTAACGACGGAATTTTTTCAGTATCATAAAGTACAACATGTCACGAGAAAACAATCTCAGAATCGCTTGGATAGGCAAAAGCATTCCGGAGTTATTACCACAAAGTGACACATGTCAGATTTGCAAAAATCGGCTGTGTCCACAAGGCCAAAATGGGCTGTGTCCTTAAGGGGTTAATACTGGGGGAAAACATCAGGTCGAATAACAACGGTGATCCGAACAGATTAACCCCTTAAATGCGGCAGTCAATAGCGACCGCCGCATTTAAGTTGTTAAAACAATATTGGCACCCCGCTACGTGATTGCGGAGGCTGATTGTTGCTATGGCAACCGGAAGCCTAACAAAGGCTTTCGGTCTGCCATCTATGGAAGGCGATTAATTTGCCCCCTGTCAGTGTGAAACTGACAGGTATAATACCCTGCAATACATAAGTATTGCAGGGTATTATAACAACAATCCAACAATTGGAGTCCCTAGTGGGACTAAAAAAAAAGTACGAAGCAGAGTCTTTTATATAGGGAGCATTGTGATTATAATTATAAATAAATGTGTGCAAAGTAGCACCCACTTACCTCTCCCTCCTCGCCACGAGCGACAGGCAGATTAATGTATTGGCGTCCGTCGGGAACGCTATGGGCACACGTCAGAAGCCAACGCATAAAATTCTGTTTTGTATCCCCTTACATTCCAAATTTAGACGCCTCCAAGCTAAATTAATAATTCTTTATTCCAATTCTAGGTCTCACAGATCGTTACATATACACCGTGTTCCAAATTATTATGCACATTGGATTTAAGTGTCCTAAACATTTAATTATTCGTTTTTCCAATTAAACTCATGGATGGTATTGTGTCTTAGGGCTCTTTGGATCATTGTAATCAATCTCAGACTCCTGTGATAATTAGTTTGCCAGGTGTGCCCAATCAAAGGAAAACTACTTAAGAAGGACATTCCACATTATTAAGCAGGCCACAGGTTTCAAGCAATATGGGAAAGAAAAATGATCTCTCTGCTGCCGAAAAGCGTGAAATAGTGCAATACCTTGGACAAGGTATGAAAACATTGGATATTTCAAGAAATCTTAAGCGTGATCATCGTACTGTGAAAAGATTTGTGGCTGATTCAGAGCACAGATGTGTTCGTTCAGATAAAGGCATAATGAGGAAGGTTTCTGCCAGACAAATTAATAGGATTAGGAGAGCAGCTGCTAAAATGCCATTGCAAAGCAGCAAACAGGTATTTGAAGCCGCTGGTGCCTCTGGAGTCCCGCGAACCTCAAGGTGTAGGATCCTCCAGAGGTTTGCAAGTGTGCATAAAGCTATTTTTCGGCCACCCTTAAACAATGCTCACAAGCAGAAACGGTTGCAGTGGGCTCAGAAATACATACAAGACTAATTTTCAAACCGTGTTGTTTACTGATGAGTGGCGTGCAACCCTGGATGGTCCAGATGGATGGAGTAGTGGATGGTTGGTGAATGGCCACCATGTCCCAACAAGGCTGCAACGTCAGCAAGGAGGTGGCAGAGTCATGTTTTGGGCTGGAATCATGGGGAGAGAGCTGGTAGGCCCCTTTAGGTTCCCTGACGGTGTGAAAATGACCTCTGCAAAGTACATAGAGTTTATGACTGACCACTTTCTTCCATGGTACAAAAAGAAGAACCGTTCCTTCCGTAGCAAAATTATCTTCATGCATGACAATGCACCATCTCATGCTGCAAAGAATACCTCTGTGCCATTGGCTGCTTCGGGCATAAAAGGAGAGAAACTCATGGTGTGGCCCCCATGTTCCCCTGACCTCAACCCTATTGAGAACCTTTGGAGCATCCTCAAGCAAAATATCTATGAGGGTGGGAGGTAGTACACATCAAAACAGAAGCTCTGGGAGGCTATTCTGACATCCTGCAAAGATATTCAAGCAGAAACTGTCCAAATACTCACAAATTCAATGGATGCGAGAATAGTGAAGGTGATATCAAAGAAGGGGTCCTATGTTAACATGTAACTTGGCCTGCTATGCTTTTTTTGATTGAAAGAGCTTTTGATTTCTGTAAATATGACCTCCTGATGCTGCAAATTCAACAAATTACCATTTTAGTTCTCTTTACAACCTTTAAAATGTTTTGATCTCTGTTGTGCATAATAATTTGAAACCGTGCATTTTGAGTTTTTTACTTCTAAAAAAAAAATATGCTCTCATTAGTAGATTTGTTCAAAAAAATTTGCATTATACTCCAACGGTTGATGGCTTGAAGATTATACTGACTGTCATTTGCATCGACTATTTAGGAAAATTCAGCGAAAAATAACATTTGCATAATAATTTGGAACGCGGTGTATAAAGAAAACCTTCAGCATATCTCCGAACTCGCGTTATGTGTAATCAGAAGAAGCAGCTGAAGAGCTTCCATATGCAAAATTTATTGCAGTCTCTCCCTCGTCAGCTTATTTTATGCATTTATATATGCGTATATCATTATATATATTTGCATTTATTTATCTATATATACTCTTTACATGCCTTTTTGTTTAGAATCTATGTTCTTACGCTTTCCTCTCCCACTTTCCCATGCGATACGCTTCGCCCATATACGGGTTATGGTGCATATACACTTACGCTAAAAACAGACAGTTGAAATAATTTCCTAATACTTTCACTGTATTGTATTTAATAACAAACCTAAAGCAAATGTGTTTTTTTTGTTTTTTGTATGAGTGGTAGTATGCATGGTATGTCTGAGTTTGTAAGGGCATGTGCTTTTTTAATCCATGCATGTTTTGGTAATTTTATTTCATTTTATTTACTCATTCTCTCTTTCATCTTCTTCTTTTACTTTTATTTTCACTCATCTCACATTTTTATACACAATATTTATTTTTTTATCATCTTCAAACCTTTAACCCCTTAGTGACCACTAATACGCCTTTTTACGTGGGTCACTAATGGGCTTTAGGCTAGGCTGACGCCTTTTCACGTCAGCCTAGTCTAAGTCCTGCACGGGTCTCCCGTGCAGGCAGGAGCCGGCGCTCTGCTGTCTGATGACAGCTGAGCTCCTGCTCCAACGCCCGCAAACGAAGTTTACTTCGATCGCGGCCGTTTAAAACGTTAAATGCCGCCGTCAATAGCGACCGCGGCATTTAACTTTGTTTACAGAGGGAGTGCGCTCCCTCTGTCACCCATCGGCGGCCCGCGAATGCAATCGCGGGTCTCCGATGGGGTGTCATGGCAGCCGGGGGCCTGATAAAAGCCCCCAGGTCTGCCTTGGACATATGCCTGTTAGGACGCGCCGGGCACGTCCTAACAGATTGCCTGTCAGATTTACACTGACAGGCAATAATGCTCTGGTATACGAAGTATACCAGAGCATTATAGCAGCGATCGGAATATCGCACAGTAAAGTCCCCTAGTGGGACTAATAAAATAAGTCATCAAAGTGAAATAAAGATTATTAATAAATCAATTTTTTTCCATAAAAAGTGGTTTTATTTAGTAAGTGTAAAAAAAAAAAAAAAAAGTACACATATGTGGTATCGCCGCGACCGTAATGACTCCATTAATAAAGTTAATCTGTAATTTAAACCGCAAAGTGAACACCGTAAAAAAAAACCATGGCGAAATTGCAATTGTTTTCCATTGCCCCCCAAAAAAGTCATAATAAAAATGAATCAATAAGTCCCATG
Source organism: Rhinoderma darwinii (assembly GCF_050947455.1). Classification (NCBI taxonomy): domain Eukaryota; kingdom Metazoa; phylum Chordata; class Amphibia; order Anura; family Rhinodermatidae; genus Rhinoderma; species Rhinoderma darwinii. The sequence continues at coordinate 244,347,313 of NC_134691.1, forward strand.
CACCCCAAAACAGTACCATTCAAAACTACGTCTTGTCCTGCAGAAAACAAGCCCAAAAAATCACTACATTGATGGAAAAATAAAAAAATTACGGCTCTTGGAAAGCGACGATGCAAAAGCAAATAATTTTAGTTCAAAAGTGTTTTTATTGTGCAAAAGTCGTAAAACATAAAAAAACCTCTACATATGTGGTATCACCGTAATCGTACCGACCCATAGAATAAGGGTAACATGTTATTTACGTCGCATAGTGAACGGCGTCAATTTAAAAACGCATAGAACAATGGCGGAATTTCAGTTTTTTTTATAATTCCCCCCCAAAAAGGTTAATAAAAGTTAATATAAAAATTATATGTACCCAAAAATGGTGCTATTAAAAAGCACAACTAATCCCGCAAAAAACAAGTCCTCATACAGCTATGTAGACAAAAAATAAAAAAGTTATAGCTCTTTGAATGCGACTATAGAAAAACTAATAAAATAGCTTGGTCATTAGGGCCTAAAATGGGCTGGTCACTAAGGGGTTAATAACATATGCATACCATACTTCATCACACACTTTTTATCTACCATTTATTAAGTGGGGTACACATTGTGGTCATCGCATACACCATTATACTCGTTCGCTCTTCCATTGGTTGCATCGTCGTTCTGTCATTGAACTTGATTATTCCGTCGCCCGTCGTACTGCGCATCCGCGCGGTGCCGCACTGTCTTTCTACTGGTGTCGGCCCCCGGCGCATGCCCACTAGGTACGGGTGGTGTGGCGCTTGGTCCTTCCCCCCGGCTGCCACATTGGGCATGTGCGGAGAGCCGCTATGTGTGGCGGCCCTGGCGCAAGCGCGTTTTGTGCGGGCTGGGGGGAGTGATCTTGTGCTGCACTGGGCATGCGCGGAGTCTCCCGTCATACAATATGGCGCTGGCTTCTGACGCATGCGCATAGCGTTCCGACGGACGCCAATACATTCATCTGTCTGTCGCTCGTGGCGAGGAGGGAGAGGTAAGTGGGTGCTACTTTGCACACATTTATTTATAATTATAATCAAAATGCTCCCTATATAAGGCTCTGCTTTCTACTATATCAGTACCCCTGAGGAAGCCACGTTGTGGCGATACGCATGGGGCGCTTCATACTACCATTACTCCTCTTTATGGACACTTCATGATGGTTTAGGACATGTTAATTTTTACGGTTTGATGCAACATTCTCTTTACCCGTGTCCTTACCATTGTTATTATTTGAGGTGTATTTAGGTAGGTCTTTTTTTCTGGGGTTGATTGTATTGGGCCGCTTATCAGGGCGGCATCCCTCAGTTAGACCAGTTATAGCAGCCATCTGCTTTTTTAAGTGATTTTGTGGAGTACTTATTTACAATAAATTTATGTTTTACTATTCCTCCAGTGTCTATGGACTTTTTGCAATATACATACCCATGTGTGTGTTCCTTGTCCCTATCCTCTATCTGACATTTGTCACATGTCCTGTGGATCTGCCATAAATGTCTCTTATAACAAAACCCCCTTAATTAATTGTGCCTCATTCATAGAAACTGATCATCCGATCAGCTAACTGAAGGGGCTATTGAAGTGAAGGGGACTGAGCTGCAATTCCAGGTACAGCCGCTATGTATGTGTACGGCACTGTGCCTGGTAAACATTGAAGAGGTTGTGGCGTCCATCGCTGCAGCCTCTTCAGTCAGCTGATTGGCGGGAGTTCCGGTAGTCAGACCCTCCACCGATCTGATATTGATGACCAATCCTAAGGATCGGCCATAAATATAAAATATAAACCAATATAAAATGTCCAGAGAACTTATTTAACCCCTTAATGACCAAGCTTGTTTGGACATTAATAACCAAGCCAGATTTTTCAAATCTGGTATGTCTATCAGACACTAACGCTGCAATAGTTTTGCATATCGAAGTAATTCTGACATTGTTTTTTTCATCACATTTTGTACTTTATTTAGATGGTAAAAATAGACTAAGATTTCCGTAAATTAACCCCTTAACGCACCTTAACACAACTGTACATCATGGTTTGCACTGCATTACTTTTCCGTCACCGTGTCAAAAGACATGGTGACAGACCAGTGACATCGGCTGTCACAGACAGCCGATAGTCACTGTGACTCGTCGGGGGAACAATTGCAGCATGGTTACCGGGCTAGAAGAGCCGGGTAGCCACGCTAGCCGACCGGCTGTTGCCAACAGGAGGCCTAACAACAATGGCGTCCTGTCTGCCAAGTACGGCGGCCTGTTAGACCCCGCTCGGAGGAGGGGCTTAAAAGGCTTCTGGCCGCAGATGAAATATGGCGGCGGGCTCAGAAGCTGAGCCTACGCCATCAGCCATGTCATCCTGACATCCTAACATCCAGCTGTAACGTCAGGGAACGGAGCTTGCTCCGCTCCCTGCCATTAACACCTTAGATGCTGCGATCTAAAGCGATCGCGTCATGTTAGTGGTTTCCAGGATATCGGCTTCGCTGCGATGCGGTCGCACGGATGCCGATCGTCGCTATGGGAACCGGAGGCTAACAGTGGCTTCCTGGTCTGCCACGTACAGAAGCCTATTAGTCCCAGCCCGGAGGCGGAGCTTAATGGGCTTGCTGTCCGTGAAAAGCTGACCTCTCTAATGCATTGCATTACGTGGGTAGTGCAATGTATTAGAATAAAGATGAGAGGTGCAGGTCTTCAAGTCCCCTAGTGGGACAAAAAAAGTTATAAAAAAGTTCAGCTAAAGTGTAAAAATTAAAGTTCTAAGTAAAAAAAATTAAAAACTGCCTTTTTTCCTACAATAAGTCTTTTATTCTAGGAAAAAGAATGAAACCATTAAAACAGTACACATATTTGGTATCACCGCGTTCGTAACAACCCAAACTATAAAACTATAATATTATTTAATAAATAATAATAAAAAGTGATCAAAAAGTCCCACGTACCCCAAAATACAACACGTCCCGCAAAAAAAACAAGTCCTTACACAGCCTTGTCAATCCAAAAATTAAAAAGTTATGGCTCTCAGAATATGGCAATGCAAAATGTGCAGTGTTCCAAAAGCGGATAAGATCGGGCGCCATTTATCAGTGCGACACCGGCCACATATCTATGAATTATTATTTGTTTACCACATTATTATACACTCTTATTATGTCCTGATGTACCCCGCACAGATTACATATGCCCCAACATTACAAACTCAAATACCAGTAAACCCCAAACAGAACTATTACCAAGCAAAATCTGCACTCCGACAAATGTCGCTTCCTCCCTTCTGAACCTTACTGCGTGCCCTAAGTTCCCTATCTCCTACATAATGTGATCTATGCTGTAATGTAAATAACAGTGTTTTTTATTTTGAAAAATGATAAATTTTGAGCAAGTTATAAACAATTTAAGATTTATGCTAATTAGTTTATTAATAGACAGCTGGGCGTGTTTTTACTTTTTTACCAACTGGGCGTTGTAAAGAGAAGTGTTTGATACTGACCAATCAGCGTCATACACTTCTCTCCATTAATTTTTAACTTTACCAAAGTGTCTTGAGAGTGACTAGACATTAACTCCAGCCAGGACGCGATGTCTATTCACACTCCCGAAATTTCGGTAAAGTTTCTGTGAATGACAGAACACGTGATCTTGCGAGTCCCCAAGAAACTTTACCGAAGTGTCGGGAGTGTGAATAGACATCGCGTCCTGGCTGGAGGCAATGTCTATGCACTCTCAAGACACTTCGGTAAAGTTAATGTGGGAGTATGTGACTGCACAGCGTGATCTCGCGAGATCACGCTGCGTTGCGAGTACTGCTAAAAATGAATGGAAAGAAGTGTATGACGCTGATTGGTCAACGTCATACACTTCTCTCTACAACGCCCAGTTAATATAAAAGTAACAATGCGCCCAGTTGTCTATTAAGAAAATAATTAGCAGAAATCTAAAATTGTGCATAACTTGCACAAAATTTATAGTTTTTCAAAATAAAAACACTGTTGTTATCTACAATACAACGCCAATCACATGATGTAGGAGATAGGACACTTATAATGTGGTGACAGAGCCTCTTTAAACGTTTTTGAGATATTTGTCTTCAGTGGCACAAACTGGGCCCAACATACTGTGCACTAAATTGGCATATCAGTGGAAAATTGCAATTTTCGCTTTGAACCATCCGCTGGGCACTAATTTTTAATGTAGAATCACCTGTGGGGTCAAAACACCTCTTAATATGCCCTAAGGGGTGTAGTTTCCAATATGGGGTCACTACTTGGGAGTTTGTTTTACTTTGACTTCAGGGCCCTGCAATTGTGGGCCAATGCTGTAAAAATCACCAAAATAGACCTCAAATGCGCATGGTGCTCTTCACTTCTGAGCTCTGTCTTGTCCAGGCAAATGATAAATGCCTTGAGGGGTGCAGTTTCCAAAATGGGGTCCCTTCTTGGGGCTTCCTCTGTACGCTGGTACCTCAGGGGTTTTGCATATGTGACCTGGTGGCCAAAAACCAATACAGCAAAATCTGCATGCCAAATAGCTCTCCTGACATTCTGAGCCCTGCTGTGTGTCCAAACAGCAGTTTATGACCACATGTGGGATATTGCCGTAATCGGGAGAAACTGCTTTACAAATGTTTGGGTGCTTTTTGTTCAGTATCCCTTGTGAAAATAGACATTCTACAATTTAGTGGAACAAAATGTAGATTTTAATTTTTACGGTCTAATTCCAATAAATTCTGCAAAAGACCTGTGGGGTCTAAATGCTCACTATACGCCTAGATAGATTCCTTGAGGGGTGTAGTCTCCCAAATGGGGTCACTTTGGGGGGGGGGGTTCACTGTTTTGGCCTCTCACGGGCTTTGCAAATGAAACATGGCACCTGAAAAACAATCAACCAAAGTTTGAGCTTCAAATGGCGCTCCTTCCCTTCTGAGCCCTGCCGTGGGTCCAAACAGCAGTTTACTACCACATATGGAGTATCGCCGTACTCAGAAGAGTTTGCTTTACAAATGTTGGGGTTCTTTTTCTTCTTTATCTATTGTGAAAATGGAAACATCTGAGCTACAATGACATTTTATTAGCAAAAACTTGGATTTTAATTTTCACAGACTAATTACACTAAATTCAGCAAAATACCTGTGGGGTCAAAATGCTTACTATACCACTTGATAAATTCCCTGAAGGGTGTAGTTTGTCAAATGGGGTCTTTTTTGGGGTGTTTTCTTTATTTTATCCCCACAAGACCTCTTCAAACCCGACATGGTGCCTAAAATTTATTCTAATAAAAATAAGGCCCCAATATCCACTAGGTGTTCCTTTGCTTCTGAGGCCTGTGTTTCTGTCCAGTAGCATGCTAGGGCCACATGTGAGATATTTAAAAAAAACTTCAGAATCTGGGCAATAAATATTGAGTTGCGCATCTCTGGTTAAACCTTCTGTGTTTTAGAAAAAAATAGCTTAAAACTGATTTTCTGCAAAAAAAATTACATTTGTAAATTTCACCTTTAATTCTTGTGAAAAAGCCTAAATGGTTAAGAAACTTTCTAAATGCTGTCTTGAATACTTTGAGGGGTTCAGATTTTAAAATGGGGTGTTTTATAGGGGTTTTCTGATTTTCCTAAATAGTCGATGCAAATGACAGTCAGTATAATTGTTATGGCAGGAAGGAGGTGAAGGGAACAAGTGAGCCCTAATCTACCCACCGCCCTGTCCCTGCCTACTTGCAACGACCCGCCCTAGGTGATGGGGTACAACTTGGCGGCGGTCCATACGCTGACTAAGTGCAAGGGGATACAAACAGGGAACAAGCAAGGGAAGGGGCAGTAGCCCACGGAACACCGTGAGGAAACGGAGTGGTGAACGAGCCAGTCAGGATCAGGATGTAGTGGAGTATACAAACGCAGAGCACGGAGCAGGAAGCAAGCCAGGGGCAGAGCGAAGCAGGATAAGCGGGAACTGAAGCAAGGCAGAAGCACGGCAGAAGCAGGCTGGAGCAAGGCAGCAGTGGGGCCAGGAATCCAAGAAGAATAACAAGCAATGAGGAAGAGAAAACGGCAGGTATAAATGGACAGGGGGCGGAGCTAACTCCGACTGACCAGGCCGCGATAGGCTCTCCCACTCCTGAGCCTGCCACCCTGATTGGTGGGAGCCGGTGTCAGTCTAAGAGGTCTGGCCTCAGGTGTCGACTGATTAATCCTGGGAGTATCCACAGACGTAGTGCCTGGCAGATCCTTTACAGTACTCCCCCCTTTTATGAGGGGCCACCGGACCCTTACTAAGAGGACCCGATTTAGTGGGGAAGAGAAGGTGGAACCTCCTGACCAATACCCCAGCGTGAACATCTCGAGCAGGTACCCAAGTCCTCTCCTCCGGCCCGTATCCTCTCCAATGGACCAGGTACTGGAGGGAAACTTCCTGTACGGGACCTTAAGGCGCAAGTTCCTAGACGACAACCACACCAGATCCCCGACGACAAACCGGGGGTTAGCAGAACGTCTTCTATCAGCCTGAATCTTTTGTACGCTCTGGGACGCCTCTAGGTTCTTCTGAACCTGGGCCCAGACTGTGCACAGTTCCCGATGAACATCCTCTACCTCGGGATTATTGGAACAACCAGGAGAAACAGAGGAGAACCTTGGATTAAACCCGAAATTACAGAAAAACGGGGAGACCCCTGACGAGTTACTGACCCGGTTATTCAGGGAAAATTCGGCGAGGGGAAGGAATGAGACCCAATCAAATTGACAGTCAGAGATGAAACACCTTAAATATTGTTCCAGGGATTGATTAGTCCTTTCCGTTTGGCCATTAGTTTCGGGATGGAAGGCGGAGGAGAAGGACAGATCAATCTCCAACTTTTTACAAAAAGCTCTCCAAAATAAGGAAACAAATTGTACCCCGTCTTGGCGTTAGGTAGTTTCTTAAGGGGCACAAAGTGGCACATCTTGCTGAAGCGGTCTACTACCACCCACACCACCGACTTGCCCTGAGATGGAGGCAAATCGGTGATAAAATCCATGGAGATATGGGTCCAAGGTCTCTGGGGAATGGGCAAAGAACGTAGTAAGCCCGCAGGTCGGGACCTAGGGGTCTTGGACCTAGCACAAACCTCACAAGCGGCGACGTAAGCCCTAACGTCTTTAGGCAACCCAGGCCACCAATAGTTTCTGGTAATGAGGTGTTTGGTACCCAAGATGCCAGGATGACCAGATAGTGCGGAGTCATGGTTTTCCCTGAGTACCCTTAGCCGGTATTGCAGGGGGACAAACAGCTTGTCCCCAGGGAGGTTCCCGGGAGCTGAACCTTGATCAGCCGCAATGTCAGAGGCTAAATCAGAATCAGTGGCAGAAACGATTATACCAGGGGGTAAAATACAAGCAGGATCCTCCTCAGAAGGAGGATTGGCCATGAAACTACGAGACAGTGCATCAGCCTTAATATTTTTGGACCCAGCCCTATAGGTAACAAAGAAGTTAAATCTGGTAAAGAATAGCGCCCATCGAGCTTGTCTAGGATTAAGCCTCCGGGCAGATTCTAGGAGAACAAGATTCTTGTGGTCAGTAAGGACCGTTACCTGGTGTCTGGCCCCCTCCAGAAAGTGACGCCACTCTTCAAAAGCCCATTTAATGGCTAAAAGTTCGCGGTTGCCAATATCATAGTTACTCTCCGTGGGCGAAAACTTCCTAGAGAAGTAAGCACAGGGGCGGAGATGGGTGAGGGAGCTGGTACCCTGGGACAAGACGTTCCCCACTCCCACCTCGGACGCGTCAACCTCCACAATAAATGGCTCCCTTTGGTTGGGCTGAACCAGCACGGGGGCCGAGATAAAGCACTTCTTGAGGGTCTCAAAAGCCTGGACGGCCTCAGGAGGCCAGTGGAGGACATCAGCACCCTTGCGAGTGAGGTCCGTAAGAGGCTTAGCGACGACCGAGAAGTTGGCAATAAATCTCCTGTAATAGTTAGCGAACCCCAAAAAACACTGTAGCGCCTTCAGGGAGGCAGGTTGGACCCATTCCGCCACAGCCTGAACCTTGGCAGGGTCCATGCGGAATTCATGAGGAGTGAGGATTTGACCCAAAAATGGTATCTCCTGTACCCCAAACACACATTTTTCGGTTTTCGCAAACAGATTATTTTCCTGGAGGACCTTCCTGACATGCTCCACGTGGGAGGACCAGTCCTTGGAAAACACCAGTATGTCATCAAGGTACACTACAAGAAAATTTCCCAGGTAATCTCTCAGAATTTCATTAATAAAATTCTGGAAGACGGCAGGGGCATTACACAACCCAAAGGGCATGACCAGGTATTCGAAATGACCTTCGGGCGTGTTGAACGCAGTCTTCCACTCATCCCCCTCTTTGATGCGGCTAAGGTTATATGCCCCCCGTAGATCGAACTTAGAAAACCATTGGGCCCCCTGAACCTGATTAAAAAGATCCGGAATCAAAGGAAGGGGATACTGGTTCCTTACTGTGACCTTATTCAAGTTCCGATAGTCAATGCACGGCCTAAGACCACCATCCTTCTTCCCCACGAAGAAGAAGCCAGCACCTACAGGAGAAGTCGAGGGGCGAATGAAACCTTTGGCCAGGCATTCTTGGATATACTCCCTCATAGCTTCACGTTCAGGACATGAAAGATTAAATATCCTACCCTTAGGAAGCTTGGCACCAGGTACCAAATCGATGGCGCAATCGTAATCTCTATGAGGGGGCAACACCTCGGAGGCCTCCTTAGAAAACACATCCGCGAAGTCCTGAACAAACTCAGGTAGCGTGTTTACCTCCTCACGGGGAGAAATAGAGTTAACCGAAAGACATGACGTCAGGCATTCACTACCCCATTTGGTGAGATCCCCAGTATTCCAATCAAACGTGGGATTATGCAGCTGCAACCAGGGAAGACCTAATACCAGATCGGACGATAATCCCTGCATCACCAGTACAGAGCACTGCTCCAAATGCATGGAGCCAACAAGGAGTTCAAAAACAGGAGTATGCTGAGTAAAATAACCATTAGCAAGAGGAGTGGAGTCGATACCCACTACCGGGACAGGATAAGGCAAATCAATAAAAGGCATTTTTAGAGACATAGCAAATTCCACAGACATGATATCAGCATATGAGCCAGAATCCACGAAGGCACTGCCTGATAGCGTCAGCGTAGGAGAAATGGTAGACTAGGTATGGACTTGTTATTATGTTATGGCAGGAAGGAGGTGAAGGGAACAAGTGAGCCCTAATCTACCCACCGCCCTGTCCCTGCCTACTTGCAACGACCCGCCCTAGGCGACGGGGTACAACTTGGCAGCGGTCCCTACGCTGACTAAGTGCAAGGGGATACAAACAGGGAACAAGCAAGGGAAGGGGCAGTAGCCCACGGAACACCATGAGGAAACGGAGTGGTGAACGAGCCAGTCAGGATCAGGATGTAGTGGAGTATACAAACGCAGAGCACGGAGCAGGAAGCAAGCCAGGGGCAGAGCGAAGCAGGATACGCGGGAACTGAAGCAAGGCAGAAGCACGGCAGAAGCAGGCTGGAGCAAGGCAGCAGTGGGGCCAGGAATCCAAGAAGAATAACAAGCAATGAGGAAGAGAAAACGGCAGGTATAAATGGACAGGGGGCGGAGCTAACTCCGACTGACCAGGCCGCGATAGGCTCTCCCACTCCTGAGCCTGCCACCCTGATTGGTGGGAGCCGGTGTCAGTCTAAGAGGTCTGGCCTCAGGTGTCGACTGATTAATCCTGGGAGTATCCACAGACGTAGTGCCTGGCAGATCCTTTACAATAATCTTCAAGCCATCAACAGTTGGAGTGTAATGCAAATTTTATTGATCAAATCTCCTAATAACAGATTTTTTTTTTAGAAGTAAAAAACTCAAAATGCACTGTTTCAAATTATTATGCACAACAGAGATCAAAACATTTTAACCTCTACCCTCTTTAGCCACTTTTGACCTTCCTGACAGAGCCTCATTTTTCAAATCTGACGTGTCACTTTGTGGTAATAACGTCTGAATGCTTTCACCTATCCAAGCGATTCTGAGATTGTTTTCTCGTGACACATTGCACTTTAAGATACTAGCAAAATTTGCTCGGTATGTTCAGTATTTAATTGATAAAAACAGCATAAAATTAGCGAAAAATTGCAAAAATTAGCATTTTTCTCAATTTAAATGTATCTGCTTGTAAGACAGGCAGTTATACCACACAAAATTGTTTCTAATTAACATCCCCCATATGTCTACTTTAGATTGGCATCGTTTTTTAACATCCTTTTATTTTTCTATGACATCACAAGGCTTAGAACTTTAGCAGCAATTTCTCACATTTTCAAGAAAATTTCAAAAGGCTATTTTTACAGGGGCCAGTTCAGTTGTGAAGTGGCTTTGAGGGCTTTATATATTAGAAACCCCCAAAAAGTCACCCCATTTTAAAAACTTCACCCCTCAAAGTATTCAAAACAGCATTTAGAAAATGTCTTAACCCTTTACACATTTCACAGGAATTAAAGCAAAGTAGAGGTGAAATTTACAAATTTCATTTGCAGAAATACATTTTTAATACAATTTTTTTTTTATAACACAGAAGTTTTACCAGAGAAATGTAACTCAATATTTGTTGCCCAGTTTCTGCAGTTTTAGGAAATATCCCACATCTGGACGTAGCGTGCTATTGGACTGACACACCGGCCTCAGAAGCAAAGGAGCACCTAGAGGATTTTGGGGCCTTATTTTTGTTAGAATATATTTTAGGCACCATGTCAGGTTTGAAGGGCTCTTGCGGTGCCCAAACAGTAAAAATCCCCCAAAAGTTACCCCATCTGGGAAACTACACACCTCGGAAATTATCTAGGGGTACAGTGAGCATTTTGACCGCACAGGTTTTTTGAAGAAATTATTGGAAGTAGGCTGTGAAAATTCAAATCTACATTTTTTCAAAGAAAATGTAGGTTTAGCGATTGTTTTCGCATTTCCACAAGGACTGAAGGAGAAATAGCACTGTAAAATTTGTAAAGCAATTTCTCCCGAGTAAAACAATACCCCACATGTGGCAATAACCGGCTGTTTGGACACACGGCAGGGCTTAGAAGGGATGGAGTGCGATTTGGCTTTTGAAGTTCACATTTAGCAGGAATGGTTTGCAGAGGACGTCACATTTATAAAGCCCCTTAGGGGACAAAACAGTGGAAACCCCCACACAAGTGACCCCATTTTGGAGACTACACCTCTTGAGGAAATTATCTAGGGGTATAGTGAGCGATTTGACCCCACAGTTTTTTTGCAGAAATTATTGGAAGTAGGCCCTGAAAATGACAGTCTAAATTTTTTCAAAGAAAATGTAGGTTTAGCAATTTTTTTCTCATTTCCACAAGAACTGAAGGCGAAAAAGCACTACAAAATTTGTAAAGCAATTTCTCCCGAGTAAAACAATACAATGTGGCAATAACCGGCTATTTGGCTTGTGGAGATCACATTTAGCAGGAATGGTTTGCGGAGGCCAGGTCACATTTGCAAAGCCCCTGAGGGGACAAAACAATGAAAACGCCCAAAAAGTGACTCCATTTAGGAAACTACACCTCTTGAGGAATTCATCTAGGGGTGTAGTAAGCATTTTGACCCCACAGATGTTTCATAGAATTTATTAGAATTGGGCAGTGAAAATAAAAACAATCCTTTTTCTTCAATAAGACGTAGCTTTAGCGCAAATTTTTTCATTTTCTCAACAAATAAAGGAAAAAAAGAACCCAACATTTGTAAAGCAATTTCTCCCGAGTACGGCAATACCCCATATGTGGTCATAAACTGCTGTTTGGGCAAACGGCAGGGCTCAGAAGGGAAGGGCCGCCAATTAGAGTGCAGATGTTGCTGGATTAGTTTCTGGGGGCCTGTGGGCCCAAAACAGTGGAAACACCCCATAAGTGACCCAATTTTGGAAACGACACCACTCAATGCATTTACCTAGGGGTGTAGTAAGCATTTTAACCCTGCAGGTGTTTTGTAAAAATTAGTGTGCACTCGATGTTGCAGAGTGAAAATGGGATTTTTCCCATAGATATGCCAATATGTGGTGCCCAGCTTGTGCCACCATAAGAAGACAGCTCTCTAATTATTACGCTGGGTTTCCTGGTTTTAGAATCACCCTACATGGGGCACTAATCTTTTGCCTGGACATTCGACCAGGCTCAGGAGTGAAAGTGTACCATGTCAAATTGAGGCCTAATTTGGCGATTTACAAAGTGTTGGTTCACAACTGCAGAGGCTCTGATGTGAAATAATGAAAAGAAACCCCTGAGAAGTTACCCCATTATGGAAACTGCACCCCTCAAGGCATTTATTAAGGGGTGTAGTGGGCATTTTGACCCCACAGGTCTTTTCCATAAATGATTGCACTGCGGATGGTGCAAATTAAAAATGTATATTTTTCCCTAGATATTCAGTGGCAAATATGTCATGCCCAGCTTATGCCACTGGAGACACACACCCCAAAAATTGTTAAAAGGGTTCTCCCAGGTATGACAATGCCATATATGTGGAAGGAAACTGCTGTTTGGACACATTGTAGGGTTCAGAGCGGAGGGAGCGCCATTTGGCTTTTGGAGTGCAGATTTTGCTTGGTTGTAGTTTTGTTTGAGTATTACTGGTGTTTCCGTTTATAATGTGGGGGTACATGTAAGCTGGGCAGAGTATATAAGGGGCATAGTCATTTGGTATAATAATGGGGTAAAAAAATAATACAATGATCCATAGATGTGTGTTACGCTGTGAAGCAATCCTTTCTGCACAGGCCGGTGTCGCTCTGATATATGGCGTCCTTTCTTATGCCCCTTTTGGTCCACACTCCGAACTTTTGCAGTTTGGGGAATTTTGCTGGGAAGTGTTGTCTTGGTATAATACGGGCACCCTCGCTTCCAGCAGATATGTTTGGGCCCTCCCCTTCCTGGTTCCCTAATTTTAGGTCCAGAAGAATTGTTCCCCTCGGACCTGCACAACTGCATATTTTTTTATTTCCTGACTTATTGAAGCCTTAACTAATTTTATTTTTCATAGACATAGTGGTATGAGGGCTAGTTTGTTGTGGGACGAGCTGTAGTTATTGGTACCATTTTGGGGTACATGCAACTTTTTGCTCACCTTTTATCCTATTTTTTGGTATGCCAGGTAAACAAAAAAACGCAATTCTGGCACAGCTTTTTTAGTTTTTTTTTTATACAGCGTTCACCATGCGTTATAAACTACATGTTAACTTTATTCTGGGGGTCAGTACAATTCCGGCGATACCTATTTTATAGGACTTTTTTATGTGTTACAACTTTTTGCACAATAAAATTACTTATGTAAAAATAATGTATTTTTTCTGTCGCCAAGTTGTGAGAAACATAACTTTTAATTTTTTTTGTCGATGGCGCTTTATGAGGGCTTGTTTTTTGCGGGACAAGCTATAGTTTTTATAGGTACCATTTTTGGATACGTGCGACTTTTTGATCACTTTTTATTCCAATATTTGTAGGGCAAAGTGACCAAAAAACAGAAACTCTGGTAAAGTTTTTTACGTGTTTTTTTACGCTGTTCACCGCGTGCAATAAATAATATAATATTTTGATACCTCAGGTTGTTACGGTCGCGGCGATACCAAATACGTATGGTTTATTATTATTTTTCAATAATAAAGGACTTGATAAGAGTAAAAGGGGATTGTGTTTTATTTTATTACTTCAAACTTTTATTGTTTTCAAACTTTTATATTTTTTCACTTTTTTGGACACTTTTTATACTTTTTTTTACACTTTTTTTCAAGTCCCACTAGGTCCAACTGTCAGATTTATTTTTTTTCTAATACATTGCACCTATGTAGTTCAATGTATTAGATCTGTCAGTCATTCACTGACAGCAAGCCGATTAGGCTTCGCCTCCCGGCGGGGCCTAAATCTGCTTCCGTAATGGCAGAGCAGGAGACCATTGTGTCCCCTGTTGCCATAGCAGCAGTCGCCAGTCCTGATTGCCTGTCAGGGCTGGCGATCTGCTAGTAAGCGCTACGATTCAGCAATCGCTTTCGATTGCTGCATCGAAGGGGTTAATGGCAGGGATCGGAGCTAGCTCTGGTTCCTGCCATTACAGGTGGATGTCCGCTGTAACATACAGCTGACTTCCACCGCTGATGACACCGGATCAGCTCCTGAGCCGGCGCCATCTTGCCGGCGGCTACAGAAGCCGAACAGGCTCCGCCGCCGGGCGGATCTTGACCGGCTTCCGTGCTAGGCAGGCTGGGAGGCCCGTATTAGTCCTTCGGTTGCCATTGCAGCCACCGGAACCCCGGCAATTTCATTGCTGGGGTTCCGATGAGCTGCAAACACCTTAAGTGCAGCACTCGCGTTTCAGCGCTGCACTTAAGGGGTTAATGGCGGGGATCTAAGCTTATTTCGGTCCCCACCATTACAGCCGGATGTGAGCTGTCAGATACAGCTTAGATCCGGCGATTATGGCACCAACTCAGCTTCTGAGCCGATGCCAAACATTTGTCGTAAGTATACGACATTTTGCGGGAAGCACTGGCATTCCATGACGTATACTTACGACAAATGTCGGGAAGGGGTTAAAGGTTGTAAAGAGCACTAAAATGGTAATTTGTTGCATTTGCAGCATCAGGAGGTCATATTTACAGAAATAAAAAAAAAAAGCAGGCCAAGTTACATGTTAACATAGGACCCCTTCTTTCATATCATCTTCACAATTCTTGCATCCATTGAATTTTTGAGTATTTGGACAGTTTCTGCTTGAATATCTTTGCAGGATGTCAGAATAACCTCCCAGAGCTTCTGTTTTGATGTGAACGGCCTCCCACACTCATAGATATTTTGCTTGAGGATGCTCCAAAGGTTCTCAATGGGGTTGAGGTCAGGGGAACATGGGGGCCATACCATGAGTTTCTCTCCTTTTATGCCTATAGCAGCCAATGACACAGAGTTATTCTTCATTCATGAAGATAATTTTGTTACGGAAGGCACGGTTCTTCTTTTTGTACCACAGAAGAAAGTGGTCAGTTATAAACTCTACGTACTTTGCAGAGGTCATTTTCACACCGCCAGGGACCCTAAAGGGGCCTACCAGCTCTCTCCCCATTATTCCAGCCCAAAACATGACTCCGCCACCTCCTTGCTGACGTCACAGCCTTGATGGGACATGGTGGCCATTCACCAACCATCCACTACTCCATCCATCTGGACCATCCAGGGTTGCACTGTACTCATCAGTAAACAACACGGTTTGAAAATTAGTCCATGTATTTCTGAGCCCTTTGCAACTGTTTCTGCTTGTGAGCATTGTTTAGGGGTGGCCGAATAATAGCTTTATGCACACTGGCAAACCTCTGGAGGATCCTACACCTTGAGGTTCGCGGGACTCCAGAGGCACCAGCGGCTTCAAATACCTGTTTGCTGCTTTGCAATGGCATTTTAGCAGCTGCTCTCCTAATCCTATTAATTTGTCTGGCAGAAACCTTTCTCATTATGCCTTTATCTGAACTAACCCGTCTGTGCTCTGAATCAGCCAAAAATCTTTTGACACTTACGTTTTCTTGAAATATCCAATGTTTTCATACCTAGTGCAATACCTTGGACAATTTCACGCTTTTCGGCAGCAGAGAGATCCTTTTTCTTTCCCATATTGCTTGAAACCTGTGGCCTGCTTAATAATGTGGAACGTCGTCCTTAAGTAGTTTTCCTTTGATTGGGCACACCTGGCAAACTAATTATCACAGGTGTCTGAGATTGATTACAATGATCCAAAGAGCCCTAAGGCTGGGTTTACACGACCTATTTTCAGACGTAAACGAGGCGTATTATGCCTCGTTTTACGTCTGAAAATAGGGCTGCAATACGTCGGCAAACATCTGCCCATTCATTTGAATGGGTTTGCCGACGTACTGTGCAGACAACCTGTAATTTATGCGTCGTCGTTTGACAGCTGTCAAACGACGACGCGTAAATGGACTGCCTCGGCAAAGAAGTGCAGGGCACTTCTTTGCCACGTAATTTGAGCTGTTCTTCATTGAACTCAATGAAGCGCAGCTCAAGATTTACGAGCGTCTCAGAGCGTCTCAGACGCCTCGTAAATTACGAGGAGGAGCATTTACGTGTGAAACGAGGCAGCTGTTAACAGTCTGTCTTTTCACACGTAAATGCCTCTCATCGTGTGAACATACCCCAAGACACAATACCATCCATGAGTTTAATTGAAAAACTAATAATTAAATGTTTGACACTTAAATCCAATGTGCATAATAATTTGGAACACGGTGTAAGGCTCTCAAAACCAGTTCAGAACGGAACCGGTCCCTAAAATAAGGCTTTTTAAATTTTCTTGGATATGTGAGAAATTTTGTTAAAGTTCTAAGCCTTGTAACGTCCTAGACAATAAAAAACAATGCAAAGTAGACATTTGGGAAATGTGAAATAGTAGCTATTTTGTGTGGTATTACTATCTGTCTTACAAGCAGATACATTTCAATTTTAAAAAAAATGCAATTTTTCTCAATTTTGGTGTTTTTCATAAATAAACACTGAATGTGTCGACCACATTTTACCACTAACTTAAAGTTCAATGTATCACAAGAAAACAATCAGAATCGCTTTAAAAAATAAAAGCATTTCAAAGTTATTACCACTTCAAGTGATACATGTCATTTTTGAAAAAATTGGTCTGGTCCTTAAGGCCGAGACAGGCTTAGTAACAAGGGGTTAATTACAAAAATATACAAAAATGTATAACATTTTGTAAAAATTAACATATTTCCCTATTTTGAATATCAATATGTCACATATGTGCATACATACCGTACACATTTTTTTTAATTACATTTATTTTCATCCCTTTACTCTATTTTGGCAGCACTTTTGAAAAAAAAACAAAAATTGTACAAATGTTATAATTTATATTTGTTGAAGTACATTGTGTTTTCCTGCACCAAGCCAAGTTTTCAGAGGCTTAAATGTGTAAAAATGATTGAAACACCCATAAATGACACTATTTTCAAAACTACACCCCTTAAAGTGCAGCTAAACATTCGAGAAATTTCTGACATGTCATAGTGACATGTCAGAAGATTGTATTGGTGGCGGTCCAAGCACTGAGACCCCCACCAATCGCTAGAACGAAGCAGCTGAAGCGTTCGTGTGAGCACTCAGCTGCTTCGTGTCTGTTCGGCTTTTTCCGGAAATAAATGTATTGGTATACGGACTCAATAGAAAGTCTATGTGCCCGTACTCCGATACATTTAATTCCGGAAAAAGCCGAACAGAAACTAAGCAGCTGAGCGATCACACGAACGTTTCAGCTACTTCTTTCTAGCGATTGGTTGGGGTCTCCGTGCTCGAACCCCCACCAATACAAACTTGTGACATGTCACTTAAAAATGTTTCCGGCCCTATTACACATTTGAAGAGGCATTGAGGTGCCAATACGATAGAAAACCACCATATATCACCCCATTTTGAAAACTAGACCCCTTAAGGTATTCATCGTGGGGCATAGTGAGTATTTTGACCCCATATTTTTTTGCAGGAATTAACGCAAAGCGTTTTTTTACACAAATGTGTTATTTTAAAAATCAGTTTTTTGCACAATGTACATAAAAATGATGAAACACACGCTATAATGTATCACTGTATTGCAGTATATCGTGATTCTGACAGGCATCTGTTAAGCCCTGGGGCTTAATAGGTGCACAAAGATGGCAGACCTGGGGGACGTCATTAGGCCCCCAGGCAGCCATAGCAACCATCCCCCGCTCCCCGCGATTGCGTTGCGGGGGGCACGTTGAGCTGTTAGAGCGGGTCGCCTCCCTCTTTCTAACGATTTAAATGCTGCCGTCGCTATTGAAGTGTTGGCTGTAACATACAGCCGACACCGGCATCGTATGGAGCGGGTTTACTCCGTGAGCCCTTTCCATACTTCCCCCTACCCGACTTTGGCGTATGGATACATCAAATGTCGGGAATACATAAAAAAAACATATTCGGTATTGGCGCGGTCGTAATAACCTGCACAACAATTTTTTTGCGTCATTTATGATGTGTACGCTGTAAAAAAATAAAATAAAAACTTCTTTCACTTATTAATGTGAGGCACGAGGTGTGATTAATTTAACCTCCATGTGCCTCACATTAATAGTAATTAACCCCATCATGTACCTTACACATTAACCCATTATGACTGAGAAACATAATGGGGTTAATTACTATTAAAGTGAGGCACATGGAGGTTAAATTCATCATCACACCTCGCGCCTCACATCAGAAAATGGAAGAACTTTTTTTTTTTTTAATCTCTGTTGGCAAAGTATTGTTTTGGTATCGAAATTGCAATACTACACAAAGTATCGGTATCGAAGTCCAAATTCTGGTCTCATGACAACCCTAGTCTGGACTATTACAGGTACTCTTGTGCTAGGACTTTGCATAGAGTGTTTGGCCAGCTTCTACTCCGCTACGGCAGAGCGGCCTAGTGGGTCCACATACCACGGATCGTGACACTTGCTCACTTCTTGGGGGGATTTGGGAATTATCAAAAAAAATGCATAAAACATGTTATGGTTTCGTAGCGTGTTTGGGACATAACAGCTGCAAATACAGGGGTACTGTGGATAGCACTGGTAGCCTAGTGATGTTTTTTGTTTTTTTTTAATAAATAACAACCCCATGTTTAGGGTAATTTCCCCCCCAAAAATTATTTTAGAGACCGTTGGGATGCATGCTCTGTCATAGCAAGACCTGGGATTTTTTTTGTAACATATTGCCTGGCATATACATTTTTCTGCTGGGCAATTAATTTTAATACCTGATCTCCTATGAACAACTTTAAAAAAATCATAGGGGGTAAAATTTGAAACCTCTGTTTAGATGCCTGGAGTCGCTATAAATGGCAAAATTTTGGGGGAGAAATTAACTGCAAGATCCAGCATTGCAGGAGGGACTGCATTACTTGCCCTTCTCCTGATGGTTCAACGGTGACAGCTGCGTCCACCACCATAGGGCTTTCTGAACAAAATTCTGCCTCTGATGTAGTCTCCATATTGCTGCCGGAACTGCTAGAGCATAGCAAGGTGTACGCTTACTCCGCAGTTAACATTCTGCAATTTGTGCGATTCATGTCTTCTATGCTAACTAATAAACTCTCTAACTTTTTTTTTTTTACTTTTTAAAATTCTTATTTTATTTTTTTTATTTTTAGAAGACAACCAAATAAAATAAATACTACATTAAACCGTAGCTAATAGCCACTGATATAGTAGCGTAATTATAAAACAAAACCCTGAGATCACGGGTAATCTGGGGGGATCACGGGTAATCTGGGGACACAGGTGGATTTGTGGTGTGTTTTTCACTGTCTGACAGCACAGCATTTGAACACAGTATCTTTTTCCTCTCACAAAACAACTACAGTGAGAGGAGAGAAAGAAACAAATCCTGTTCTGTATTTAATGAATATGTGATTATGGTCCCTGTGATAGGTATATTACAGTGACCATATGATCAGGGACTAATGATAATAGTCCCTGATCGTTGCTAAGCACAGGCAGATTCTGCTGTACATTTACTGCGAGTGCGTGCACCATTTTCTTTTTTGTTTTCTGAATGGGGGGGCTAATATCAAGTTTTTGTTTTTTTATCACCCATGGTGTCCTTCCTTTTTACGCCTTCTTTTCCTGATAGGTCTCACAGCTACAATGACCAGGCCTTGGCTTAAGGCACACCTCTTCTACTTTTCAGGAATTGTAGACCCATTCACTAGGGCTATTCTACCCTTTCATACCTTACAAGCCAAATACCACTTACCTGCTACAGTACCTCACACTTTCATTATATTTAAATTTGTCACTTTGCCCTTACTCTTCATAACAATGCTAAATTCTCTATCACTATGGCATTTGAACGACTCTGCAAAAGATCTCTCTCTACCAAAGGCCTTATTGCAGAAATTAATTGGATGTTGTCCTCCCCTACGTCAGATACTCCTCTTAACCCCTTCCCGACATTCCCCGTATATATACACGTGGAGGTCGGATGGAGGAGTAGAGCGTGGGCTCACGGGCAGACCCTGCGGCAAGGAACGAGAGTGTCAGCTGTATCTTACAGTCGAAACTTCAGTGTAACGAGCGGGATCCTGCTAGCTTAATCCCTAAAATGCCACGGTCCACATCGACCGTGGCATTTAAGCTGTTAGAATGACTGGGACAGCCCCTTCTAACTTGCCATCGCCCATCCCCGCAACGCGATCACGGGATGCCGAAGATCCTCATGGCAGCCTGGGGGCCTAATGTAGGCACCCAGGTCTGCCCTCTTTGTACTCCCATTAAGGTGCCTGTTAGATTCACAATATACTGCGATACATTAGTATTTAAGTATATTGCGCAAATGATCCGATGATCACTGGTTCAAGTCCCCTAGGGGAGACTATTAAAACAAAAAAGAATGGTAAAAGCAGTAAGGCTATGTTCACAATGAGTTTTTTGCAGGCGGAATTTCATCTCCCTGCACGCCGATTTTCGCGGCATTTTTCACTGCGTTTTTTGCCCATGGCCATTGAGTGCCGCGGGCATAAAACGCTGCAAAATACGCTCTCTCTGCCTCCCATTGAAATCGGTTTACCGCTCACGGAAAAACCGCCCCGCCTCCCATTGAAATCAATGGGAGGCATTTTAGGGCCATTTTTGACAAGTTTTGTGGCGCGGTTACCACGTCAAAAAACTAGTCAAAGAACTCTGTGTGAACATAGCCTAATGGTTTTGAAAAAAAAAACAATAAAAATACTAAAAGTTCAAAAGAAAAAACTTTTCCCTATTTCCCCCAATAGCATTGTAAAAAAAATAAAAATTAACAGAATTGGTAACACCGTGTCAATTAATGTCCTAAATATCAGAGTTTAAGATTATTTAACCTGCACCATGAATGACATAAGAAAATTAACCGCCAGAATCACTGTATTTTGGTCTGCGACAAATTGGTATAGAAACTACAGCTTGCCCTACAAAAAAATAAGCCCTCACACGGGTCAATCGATGGAAAAATAAAAAAGTTATGCTTCTCAGGATTTGTCGACACAATACAAATTGTATTTTATTTATTTTTAAATTCTTTTATTTTCAGTTTTTCAATACACAAAAACAATGGTGCAGACATATACAGCACAAACATCGGCCCACAGGCCAGCATATTGAGTGTATAAGAAGTGCAAAGAACACAAAGTATAGCAAAAACAGTCGGAATCAATATTGACAGAGAAACTCTGATATGCACCCCGAACCTGCAGCCATGCATAATAACCCGTAAGAGAACAGGAAGGAGCTAAAGAGAAACAAAGGAGAAGAGGGGACAGAGAGAAAAAAGGGAAAGGAGAGAGAACTGACCTTATGTACTGGGCCTAGGGGTTGTTCTCAAGAGGCCATGATGATCCTGTACTCCACAGAGGATTGAAACCAAATCCAAACACGCCATGTTTTAAGAAATTTGGCGTGGGATCCTCTCATTGATGCCATGAGGTCCTCCATTCTCATAATCTCCTGGATTTTGCTGAACCACATGCCCACCGACGGAGGGCAAGTTTGTCTCCACAGCGCGGGGACGCACGCTCTAGCTGCATTCACCATGTGGCGAACCACTGAGCGTCGATACATGGATAATGGCACATCACACAGATGGAGCAGGAAGAAACCCGGAGATCTTGGAAGGAGGAAATCCGTGAACTTCGAGGAAATGCGCCACACCTCGGACCAGAAATCAGTCAAGAGTGGGCACTCCCAAAAAATATGCAGAATTGTACCCACATGGTCACCACATCTCCAACACAACGGCGAGACCGCAGGTATCGTTGCATGCAATCTGGAAGGCACTCTATACCATCTCGACAGGACCTTAAACCCCGCCTCCTGAAATCTGCTAGCCATAGAGGATTTATGCGTCATAGTGAACAATCTGTCCTTATTCTCCGTAGTGAACGTTAAACCCAAGTCCCTCTCCCAACTTAGCAAGTAGGCCGGAGTGGACAAATCGGATAGTGAGATCAGGAGAGCATAAAATATGGACAACAAGTGACACACAGTGCCCGTTCCCGGGCAAAGGAGTTTTAAATGGGAAATATCTCGTGAGTATGCCGATGAGTTAGTTAGGGACGCAAGGAAGTGTCTCAACTGGGTGACCTGCCACTTAGTAAAGGAGACAGGATCAGACAAAGATTCCAACTGTGGGCTAGACATCCACGTCTCATCCTGCATAAAGTGTGCGGCACTTCCCTTACCTGCCTTCAACCGGGGGTGAAAGGGCCCCCCTTCCCGCCCCGGTGGGAAAGCAGGATTGCCCAATATGGGAAACAAGGGAGATGGGGACGGAGAAATCTCTTTCCGAGGAAAGAGCAGTGACGCAACCGCCAGGGTGGGCCCGATAGTAGGGTGTGTCCGCGCCGACGGGAACATGACTGCCGAACCAGGGTAAGGCCTGCAAAGCAACCTCAAGAAAGGCCCGCTCCATGGACACCCACTCTTTAAACTCAGCATGCCTAAACCAGTCCAAAATTTGTGTCATGCGAGAGGCCTGATGGTAGGAAACAAAGTCCGGGAGACCAACGCCACCCTCACACTTAGCACGTAAAAGCATAGATCGTGCAATACGCGTGGGTTTCCCCACCCATATGAACTTGTGGAGTAGAGACAGCAGAGCTTGAAAGAATGGGCGTGGGATGTGGACGGGCAGCGCCTGTAAAAGGTACAAGATCCGTGGCAAAATATTCATTTTAAGTATGGCACACCTGCCAAACCAGGTAAAGGTGCCCGTTGCCCAAGAATCCAAGTCACTGTTTACGAGTTGAAATAGCAGAGGGAAGTTCACCGCATAAAGGCGAGACAGATCACTGGGAAGCCAAACCCACAAATATTTAAGCGAATCCCTAGCCCATTTAAAGGAGAAGGACTCAGACAGATCATCCACCATGGTCTGTGGCATCGAGATATTCAGAGCCTCCGACTTCTGGTAGTTTATCTTAACCCCTTCACGACCAGCCCACATAGATTAACGGGCTGCAGTGCTGGGCTTTTGTCCTGCAGCCTGTTAATCTACGTGGTGTCAGAACAGAGTGCACAGTGCTCTCCCTATGCCCTGAATCTCTCAGCACACGCTGCTACTAGCAGACTTAGTGCTGAGAGAAGACATCAGGACCGGATTGGTGTCGGTCCTGTTGATGTGATCACCATGATAAGCTAATCATGGTGTTCACAGCAAAGTTTGTTGCAACAACAAACTTTCACCTGTTTGTTACAATGTTTCTCCTCCCTCCCTGTCAGATCGTTCTGAGACAGTGAGGGAAAAGAAGCACTGTTCCGAGCAACTGCTGTGTGTCTCATATAAAGACACACCAACTGTGAAATACACACAAAAAACACCTCCACATAGTTTAGGTAGTCTGTTAGGTAGATAGTTTAGATAGTACTCAGATTAGGGCAATTAATTAATAATCAATTTGTGCTTATAATGTGTATATATATATCTATAAAATCACATAGAAAAAGATTTCTGCCTCACGTCTATAGACGTTGAAAGTCTCTACACCAGAATCCCTCACGACATAGGTGTAGATACAGTGAAAAGAGTTCTCTCCTTGGCTAAGAAGAGTGAAAATTTCATCTCTTTTGTCAGTGAAGGCTTAGATTTTATCCTCACACATAATGCCTTTAAATTTAATGATAAATGGTATATACAAAATAACGGAACAGCCATGGGAACCCCAGTAGCTTGTACGTTGGCTAATATTTTTTTAGGGGTTTTTGAGGATAGATATATCATTACACATTTGAATCCATTCCTAACTAAGATTAAATTATTTGTCAGATTTGTTGACGATATTTTTATGGTTTGGTCTGGTACAAAATCAGAATTCGAACTTTTTGTCACATACTTTAATGATTCTAATAAAATGAACATGAAGTTTACAAGTAAAATTGACCCTGTGGAGTTAGACTTTCTTGACGTAAAATTAACAATCAAGGGGAATATATTACATACGGAAGGTTTTAGGAAACCAACTGCTACAAATTCTTTACTACGTTACGATAGTTTCCACCCCCTACACGTCAGGAAAGCAATTCCATACGGTCAATTTATAAGGCTAAGACGCATAAATGACACAGATGAATCTTTTCTTAAACAGGCAAACACCCTAAAAAAACGATTATTAGAAAGAGGTTTCCCGCCTGATATATTAAATAAAGCCATGAATACTGCATTCATGAAAAATCAGAACGATTTGTTAAAACCAAAGAAATATAAAAATAGGAATGAAAAGGAGGGAAAAAGATTCATCTTTACTTTCAAATATACTGGTCAAGCACAAATCATCAAAAATGCGATTTATAAATATTGGCATTTAATCGAAGATTCAAGTCTGAGAAATATAGCCATAAAAAAAAAACTTTGATCTCGTTCAGACGAAGTACCACACTAAAAGACAATCTAGTACATAGTAGATTTTCTGAAATTAAACATAATTGGCTTGACAAACAAATCCCGAATGGGAACCATTGATGTGGAAATTGCGCCTTCTGTAGGTTTAACCTCCAGGCAAAAATATTTAATTTTTTTGGGGTATCACACAAAAAATAGAACAATTTATTAGTTGCAAAACTAAATTCGTAAAATCTATATCATTTTTTGTCCTTGTGGACGATTTTATATAGGAAAAACCATCAGATGCCTATATGTTAGATTCAAAGAACACTGTAAATCTATAACAACAAATGAGGGAGCTCCCAGATTAATCCACCATATAAATAAAGCCCATGGTGGAGACTCTAATCTATTGAGGTTCGCAGGTATTGAACATGTCCCAATTCCTGAAAATGGGGGGGATAGACACAGGATATTATTGAGAAAAGAATCAGGATGGATTATCCGTACCAATGCAATGGGACCTGCCGGCCTAAATGATAAAAATGACATGGCAGTCTTTCTATAACAATCTTTATATTTGTGCTTATAGTTTTTGTTTTTCATTTGCCACACATATGATGTATGTGTTGCTTTTTATCCTCACTTATGTGTACAACAGTGTAACTATGCTTTCTGTAAAAGAACAATGAACGGCTTCCTATATCATATCCATTATGGTTACAAACAAAAATGGCTATGTAAGGATAAAACTATTTATTTATAGTGTATTTAATTGAATACAGTTCTTTGCTCCATCCCCCGATAATTCATCAAAAGTTTCCATTCTAATTAATCTACATATATATGTATATATTTTCTTAAAATCGTACTCACCTATCGTTGTCTGATGTGTCCGTGATGGAAGTTTTGCTTCTTTGCGGCCTTCAGGTCAGAATAAGGTGTGAATGGAGCCTTTTTCCTTGAAAGGTAAAAGTGATGCTTGCTTTGTGAAAAGAAATTAACATAAAGGGGTGTGTTCCAGAAGCTGTTCACTGTTGCTACATGCGTTACTATGGAAGCTACAGCTGTTGGCAGTTTAAAAGAACGCCTCCAGCAGTGACGTACTAGGTCAGAAGAAGCGCAATCTCCAGCGCGAAACAGGCTGTAACCTACAACTAGCTGTCCTCCCTGTAATGCTTTTACCCTCGCCAAGGTGACACAATAAAGTTAAAAAGATTTGCAAACGGGTGAGTGCCACATTTTCATTTCTTTCATCTATATCACATATATATATATATATATATATATATATATATATATATATATATATATATATATACTGTGTGTGTAAAAATGTGTTTTCCTTGCTCAAGGGTTTTCTGGAAAACCTGTGTAAAAGGGCCTGGCTGTTGGAATAGGGAGAGTTGGGAGGGTTCCTATTCCGCCAGCCACTTCAGGTATTGCCTTGTGGCTAATTACCTGCACAGCTGAGGTGTGCTTTAAACAGAGGCAGAGTTCAGTCTCTCTCTGCTCCTGGGAAAGCTAGATGTGAGTAAAGCAACTGTGGTGTTGTGTTTGGGAGCTGAGCTTTAGGCTCAGCTCTTTGTAGTTAGGAACTGCATGTTTAGTTAGTGTCCAGGCAGCCTAGGATTTACTTTATGTATTCATTTGTTTTCTGCTATGGCTTTTTACCTAATAAAACTGGCTGAGGCCAGTAGGGCCACACTGACTGAACTGTAGTCTGTTCTTACTGTGCCAAAAGTGCCTGTCTACCCCAGGAGACAGCGATCTGAAGGGCTGCCCCCTTACAAATGGTGCGACAATGCGGGCACAGTAAGATCAGCATTGGCACAAGAATCTTGCCAGTTTGTCCTGGGTTAAATCGGCTGTGCTAAAGAAAAACTCAAACACTGCAGACATGGAGGAAGTTGTTAAACAGCTGATCCAAGCAAATGTTCAGCTGCAACAGGCTAATGCACTGCAGCAAAAGACTAATACTAACAAGCAGGAAACAGATCGTTTGCTTCAAGAGTCTACACAAGCCGCCTTCAGAGAGCAGCAGGTCATTAATAAAAATCTGGTGGAGCAGATAAAGGTGCTGGCTGAAAAACCTCAAGTCCAGGCAGAAGCTGCAGGTGCTGGAAGGAGAGTGCAAGCCTCGCTCCAGAAAATGACACCAGAGGATGATGTGGAAGCGTTCCTCTCTGTTTTTGAAAGGGCTGCAGAGAGAGGGAGACTTTCAGCAGATCGGTGGGTGGATACAGTTGCTCAGTTTCTCACTGGAGCGCCCCAAAAAGCCTACTTCGACTTGAGTGAGCAAGAGGCCAAGCAATACCCAAAGTTGAAAGCTGAAATTCTGTCTCGCTCGGGAGTGACACCTGCGGTTAGAGCCCAGCGGGTACACACCTGGACTTTCCACCTGGATAAACCAGCAAGATCCCAGATGTACGACCTAATCAACCTGGATAAAAAATGGCTGCAGCCAGATGTTATCACTGCTGGACAGGTCGTCGAAAGAGTGGTCCTGGACAGATTTTTCAGAGCCCTGCCCATCCGGATACAACGCTGTCGGCCAAACGGAGCCCAAAGATGCGGATCAGCTAGTCGCCATCGTGGAGAGATACCTGAACACTGAGGACTATCCCCTGGATTTCCCTGTTACTCGGCATACCCCAAGGAACCAGAAGACCTCTGAACTGGGAAAGACTGTTACTAATCTGAAGGGGGCAAAGGAAGCCCGTAAAGGAGGACCTGCGTCAGAGGTGTTAGCCAGGCCCATAAGCCCAGTTAGCCCTAAATGGTCTATGAATGTAAAAAACATTGTGTGCTGGCGTTGTAAAGGGCTGTGCCATATTGCTGCCAATTGTCCAATAGTGGATGAGGCTATGGAGTGTGGTAGTGGGTGGTGACCATCGCTGTTTGCTAGACCCACCTACTCTGCCTTGTTCTCTCCAAACACAGAGTGACAAACCTGCCAGTTGATGATAGAGGGACACTCTGGAGGCTCTGTTGGACTCTGGTAGTCTGGTGACTCTTGTCCATGCAAGTTTGGTGGACACCTGAAAACTGCAAAACAGGCGGATGGGAGTGGTCTGCATACATGGAGATACAAAAGATTATCCCACTGCTGTGGTTTCTTTTGAAACTCCATGTGGAAATGTAACCCATGAAGTAGGGGTTGTAAAAACATGAATCCGTAATATAATTGTGGGATGTGACTTTCCTTTGTTTTGGCAAATGTGGGAAAGGATTGAAAAATGTTTGACCAATGTAAATGTGAATATGGTTGACCCTGTCCCAGTGGGAGAGCCTGACAATGGGCAAGCAGTAGGGGTGAGACTGGGTGAAACGGAGAGTTCTCCCTTAGAGGTTTTTTCAGGAGATGTTGAGGAAGACCCTGCTGAAATCGGTCTCCCTGACTTGCCAGTCTCCAGAGATAATTTTGGCACTGCTCAACTCAGAGACCCTACATTAACCCATGCCAGGGAAAATGTAAAAGTAATAAATGGGGTACCCCAAGACCCCAGGGCTGAGAAAATATTTCCCCATTTTGCCATAGAAAGGGACCTACTATATAGAGTCACTGAAGTAGGGGGACAAGTGGTAGAACAATTGGTAGTGCCTAAGACTCATCGCCAAAATGTGTTAGATCTAGCTCACTCACATGTGCTAGGGGGACATCTGGCCTATGAGAAAACAAAAGACCGTATCTTGCAAATGTTTTTTTTCTTTATTAACTTTTTTTAAAAATACAATGAGCAAGAGTGCAAAATTGCACACAAAAACATACAGAACATACTGACCAACCACACTAGTCGGCAATAACAATCATCAGAGAAAGATACAGTTACAATGCAAAAGTCAGCATGAAAACTTAACGGATCACAGGTGCATATAAGTGTATTCAAAGAAAACAGGATCACCATTTGACCGTCATTATTGCCAAAACAGATAACCAGTCACACTTCATTCTCACCTGTCGATCAGACAGCAGTGTCCGAAATCTCCATCCATCTAGCCCATATCTTCCCGAATTTGTCATGACATCCTCTGCTAATGTATAACTTCTGATATAATGGTATATACTTATTTACCAATTGCAACCAATGTTCTATTCTAGGACACACCGTGTCCTTCCATTCCATAATTATTACCTTCCGCACACAGAACAAAACAAATTGGAAAAAGATTGTCATAATAGCCTTGTACTAACTCATTCATAATGCCCAAGAGGCACACCTGAGGGGAGAGAACCCTGGGAAACTCAAAGTTATCGTTCAGAAACTCTACAACCCTTGACCAGAATAGTGAAATCCTAGGACAGGACCATACACAGTGGAGGTGTGTGCCAACATCCGACTGACACCTAAAACAGCTGTCCGATCCAGAGGCCCCAATTCTCTGGAGTCTAACCGGAGTATAGTAAATTCTGTGTAGAAACCGCGATTGTATTAAAAAATCTCGAGCACTAACTACTGAATCAAAGAAGGAAAACTCCACCTCCCTCCACTCCTCCTCCGACAAATCATGGATATCTCTCTTCCACCCCAGATACGCCTTATCAAAGGCACATTTTACAGAGGACAGCAACAGGGCATACGTCTGAGTAAGGGTCTTAGGAAGGTCTGGGGTGCCAAGCAGGTCCTCCAATCCGGAAAACCCCAAAGCTGGCGTGACAGATCCAAACTGAGCCGAGCAGACATGTCTCAACTGGAGATAATGATAAAACACATTCCTCGAGACCCCAAATCTCTCCTCTTGCTCAGAAAAGGATACAAACCCACTGTCCACAGAGTATATTATGCCTAAAAATCGAACCCCTACCCCAGCCCACATCATCGCTCCTGGCAGGGACATCAGGTGAGGTAACCATGGATTGTTCCATAGTCCTAGGGGAAAAAGAAGAATCCACAGTATCTTTTAGTAAGAACTGTGCCTTCCAGGCATTCACAATAGTTTTTAACGGTAATGGTGCCCGACATGAAGATTTAAACCTATATAAGATGTTGCTAAGACTCTCATAGGAAGTCCATGAGTGTTCCAGCCAGTGCAGTGGCCGCATTACTTAAGTCAATGACAGTCCACCAGTGAGCCAGTACCAGCTGTGAAGCCAAATAATATAAGTAAAGGTTGGGTGCTGCCATCCCCCCCCCCCCACACTCCTTGGGGCCTGCAGAAGACTGAGACTAAACCGGGGTATGCCGCCTTGCCAGTAAAACCCACGTAGAATCCCATCCAGGTGGCAATAAAATTGTTTGGGCAAAATAACCGGACAAATATGTAGGAGATAAAGAAATTTAGGCAGATATATCATTTTAAAAAGGTTTATCCTACCATGTAATGAGAGGGGAAGGTTCCTCCAAGTATTTAGCTGCTTTTCAGTAGAGGCCACTCAGGGACATAGATTAAGCTCACAAAAGCGTAACAGATTAAGTAAAATCCGCACCCCAAGATACATAAATTGAGACACGACCTGCAACGGGACAGGGAGCCCCCGCCGGGAGCGATACTCTGCACACAGAGGAAACATAACCGATTTAGACCAATTAACCAACAACCCCGAGAACGCCCCAAAAGTATCGATCAGCTGCAAGAGCGAAGCCAACGAAGGACCATCATCCGCCAAGTACACCAAAGTATCATCTGCATACAAGGATATTTTCTCAACTAGTGAACCTCGAGGGATACCAATAATGGAAGAGGAGCGCCTAATTGCCAGTGCCAGAGGCTCAATCGCAAGAGCAAACAACAAAGGGGGAAGTGGACAACCCTGTCGCGTACCTCGACCTAAAGAGAAGGGCTTAGATACATCCAGATTTGTTCTCGCCCTAGCGACAGGCTGTTCATATAACAGGCGGACAATAGCAAGAAATCTGGGACCAAAATTTAGACGGCAAAGCAGTATCCAGAGATACCTCCATTCAACCGAATCAAAGGCTTTATATGTATCTAGACAGAGAAAAAACCCAGGGGATGTATCCTATTGTGCATATTCAATATTAAGAAACAACCTGTGCACATTAATATCCGTACGTTTCCCAGGCATAAAACCTATTTGGTCAGGATGAATGAGGGATAGTATAACTTTGTTTAATCTGGTAGCTAATATCTTGGCAAGTATTTTTAAATCTGAGTTAATCAGCGAGATAGGCCGATAGGAATCCGGTAGAGTCAGCTACTTCCCAGGCTTCACCAGCACCACAATTAGGGCCTCTCTCATAGATGCCGGCAAAATCCCCATCTCCAGAGCAGCAGAATAGACTTCCTTAAGCCTGGGAACCACAACCTCACATCTATCATTATACCAATCAGCCCCCAGGCCATCAAGTCCGGGGTCTTACCAGATGGCAACAACTGAATCGCATCAGTGATATCCTCCTCTGTAAGCGGGCTGTCCAGTTCCTTTGCCTGTGTATCCGTCAAACGCCACATGGGGAGGTCATCTAAAAAAGTATTC
Organism: Rhinoderma darwinii; assembly: GCF_050947455.1. NCBI lineage: Eukaryota > Metazoa > Chordata > Amphibia > Anura > Rhinodermatidae > Rhinoderma > Rhinoderma darwinii. The sequence continues at coordinate 244,378,171 of NC_134691.1, forward strand.
TATATCCTCAGGAGGCCCACTGCATCTGGAACTATATAACTCAGCATAAAAATCACCAAACACTTTATTCAAATCTTTAGGTGCAGTACAAAGAGTTCCCTCAGATGAAGGAATAGATGGAACAGAGGCACACGGGCGTTCCGACCTAGCCAAGTATGCAAGAAGTTTGCCGTTTTTGTCACCAAACGCAAACACCCGTGCCTCCGTATGCAGCACCTGCTTTTTGGTTTGTTCGACCTGTATAAGGTATAGTTTCCTCTGGACCCCCGCCTACGGACTCTTCGTACCTGGACAAGGATCTACAATATAGTCTCTCTCAGCTCTCTGACTCTCTTCTATCAGCGACCTCTCCTTCTCTCTGGACACTGCTCTACACCTTGCAACCCCTGCCATAAACGCACCCCTAAGAGTGGCTTTATATGCATCCCACACTACCAAAGGGTCTGAGGAATTATGATCCCAATATGAGTAATGAGAGGCTGCCACCTCTGACCGAACCTCTGCAGAGGACAGCCAGGCCGGATGCAATCTCCATATTTTGGAGTCAGCTGGGGGACCAACCGTAAATGACAAAATGAGAGCTGAATGATCTGAGATGCCTCGTGGAGTGATATATATATATAGCAGTTACTGCAGGCAAAAGGTCCTGTGACACCAGAGCAAAGTCAATTCCAGGAAGGTTTTATGGGCAGAAGAGTAATAGGAGTATTTTTTTTCTAGTGGGTATTTCCAGCGCCAAACATCTGTCAGGTGAAGCATTGAGGACCAAGAGTTAAGGTGAACAGAGGACTGATCCGAACCTCCAGTACGATCCATTGATATGTCAGGCCCATACACAACACTGGGCCAGCAGGGAACAGACGCCCCCCTAGAATATGAGGAGTGTTATCCTCTAGCTATCCGGGCCGTTTAAGGGCCAAAAGTTTTTGTCCAGTTAAATGCGTCTCTTGTAAGCAGATAACATGAGGCAAATGTTTCTTCAGGAAATTGAACACAAGAGACCGTTTAAATTTTGAATTAAGCACACGGACATTCCAGCTCAAGACCTTAATTACAGCCATGGTACGCCTGAAGAGCAGGGAGCAGCAGGAGACCCAGAGTCAATATATGATGGGAATGGAGAGGAGAAGAATACACAAACATTCACACACACAATCATGACACACCACATATAACAGTACAATGAGACACAGTAAAACAGACCCCAACAACCCCTGTCAAGCACCAGATTCCTAGTGCAGACCTGCACCCACTAACTGAACTACAACTGAGAACAGTGGTCCCTGACTAAGCTAACCGCTACAATAGCAGCACAGCCCTGAGACCTGACCCCACTAAGAGGGGAAAAGGAGCAAAAGAGATAAAAATTTAAACCGTGAAAGACAAGTGACAAAATGGTTAAGCAGTACATCACAATCAGATCACATCATCTCACCTAAGTAACAGTGTAAGTACATCAGGTAATCAGCAACCCAATCAATGCAGGAAATACTTTTCAAGGAGAGAGAGAAAACTTGACAAATTAAACATCAGGGGGGTTACCCCAGCAGGAGAATGCAGCAATCGGGGGGGGGGGGGAGTTCACTCCTGGGGCTCGGGGAGCGGCAGCCACCCAGTCCAAGGCTTCATTGGGGGAAAGAAAAAATCTTGCGGTCGGCCCATCAACCACCCGCAGTTTAGCTGGGGTATAACATCGCGTACTTGTACCCCTTTTCTTGGAGCTTCTTCCTGACCTCTGTAAACCGCACACGCTTCCGAATCGTGACCGAAAAATCAGAATAAATGGAGATCCGCTGAGAGCCATGTAAGATAGAGCCTTTGCGTCTTGCCGCCTGAAGATTAGCATCTCTATCCCTGAAATGCAGCAGTCACGCCAGCATAGGCCGAGGGGGGCCTCCCGGCGGCCCGGGCATAGCAGGGACCCGATGAGCCCGTTCAATTGTGAAAAATGCTGAAAACACTGTGTCATCAAAGGTTTCCTTCAGCCACTTTTCCAGGAAAGAAACAGCATCTGTACCCTCTGACTTTTCCGGCAGCCCCACTATGCGGATGTTGTTCCGGCGTAATCTGTTCTCAAAATCATCAGCCTGTTCGACCGAGGTCTCCACCTGTCTCCTCAAATCAGCGATCTGAGCTGCAATAGGGTGTAAAGTATCCTCCACCTCCGATATCCTGCGCTCTGCCTCTGCAGTACGTTCCCGCACTTTTTGCACATCATGCCTCAGGATAACAAAGTCCTGACGGAGTTCATCAACCTTAGTAACCAACAAGGATTGACAGGAGGTAATTGCAGACATTAACTCAGCAAATTTCGTATATCCACATGAGAGGAAGAAACAGGCAGGTCCTGTGGTGAAATTGGTCTTGGAGGACTCAGTGAGCCCTCAAACAGGGATAAAGATGGGTCCGGAGAAGCAGGTGGGTGCTCAGGCCTAGTAAATTGCTCCAGCCTCTTTACTGCATTAGCCTTGATTTTTGCCAGGGCCGAGCCAGAGGCTCCATCCTCCATCTCATCTAGGGATTCCTCATCTGATGGGGGAATATAACTGCCCTTCGTGGACCTCGTTTTCCTCTTCTTTCCAGCCTTACTGCCTCCCATGATGCAAACGGAGGGATGCAGGGTATGTAGGAACTGGCAGGGTGTCTGATACTCCAAATGGAGCAAGTCCACAAGCTAAGGGTGTGAGGTATCCCGGGGACCCAGTGCCAGGCCCAATGCAGGGTAAGTAGTGAGCCTGCACAGCTAGCTCAGTCCAGTGAAATACCTGGGAAGCGCTCCTCAGAAGGGTTCTCCTGCCTGCAATGGGACAGCCACAACACAACGCTGCACAACTCTGCCTCCCAGCCGATCCACAGTCCCGCCTCCAGCAATCAGTAACAGCAGCCTCCAGCAGCAGCGACCGACACAGAGCTAGACTCCAGCAGACAGCCCTTCACTTCCGCCCGCCTCGTGCTCAACCGGAAGTGCTGTCGGCTGACCAGCTTCTCTCTCCAGGAGGGCCCCACGACACAGGATCCGAAAACTACCAACAGGTAAGGATACAGGGGTGAGAGATGCACTTGTCCTGCAACTTAGGACGCAGGATGGCAAGGATATCAGCAGGATAAGGAGTCCGGGAGCTCAGGAGCGCTGTGAAGCACGTCTACTCAGGCAGACATCTGGCCACGCCCCATCATCTTGCAAAGGTTTTATTGGCCAGGGGTACATGAAGAGGTAAAAAGATATTGTGAATTCTGCCCACAGTGTCTATTACACAACCCTGTAGCAAATTTTAGGAGCCCCCTCGTGCCTCTACCGATTATTGAAACCCCCTTTGAGAGGATTGCAATGGATCTGATAGGACCTCTGGTGAAGTCCGCCCGGGGACACCAGCATATTCTGGTGATCCTTGATTACGCTACCCGCTATCCCGAGGCTATCCCATTAAGATTTCGAGGCTGTCGCTTGGCAACTCGGATCTTCAGCTCCCTCCATAAGTTTTCGATGGGATTAAGGTCTGGAGACTGGCTAGGCCACTCCATGACCTTAATGTGCTTCTTTTTGAGCCACTCCTTTGTTGCCTTGGCTGTATGTTTCGGGTCATTGTCGTGCTGGAAGAACCAGCCACGAGCCATTTTTAATGTCCTGGTGGAGGGAAGGAGGTTGTCACTCAGGATTTGACAGTACATGGCTCCATCCATTCTCCCATTGATGCAGTGAAGTAGTCCTGTGCCCTTAGCAGAGAAACACCCCCAAAACATAATGTTTCCACCTCCATGCTTGACAGTGGGGACGGTGTTCTTTGGGTCATAGGCAGCATTTCTCTTCCTCCAAACACGGCGAGTTGAGTTAATGCCAAAGAGCTCAATTTTGGTCTCATGTGACCACAGCACCTTCTCCCAATCACTCTCAGAATCATCCAGATGTTCATTTGCAAACTTCAGACGGGCCTGTACATGTGCCTTCCTGAGCAGGGGGACCTTGCGGGCACTGCTGGATTTTAATCCATTACGGTGTAATGTGTTACCAATGGTTTTCTTGGTGACTGTGGTCCCAGCTGCCTTGATCATTAACAAGCTCCCTCCGTGTAGTTTTCGGCTGAGCTCTCACCTTCCTCAGGATCAAGGATACCCCACGAGGTGAGATTTTGCAGGGAGCCCCAGATCGATGTCGATTGACAGTCATTTTGTATGTCTTCCATTTTCTTACTATTGCACCAACAGTTGTCTCCTTCTCACCCAGCGTCTTACTTATGGTTTTGTAGCCCATTCCAGCCTTGTGCAGGTCTATGATCTTGTCCCTGACATCCTTAGAAAGCTCTTTGGTCTTGCCCATGTTGTAGAGGTTAGAGTCAGCCTTATTAATTGAGTCTGTGGACAGGAGTCTTTTATACAGGCGACCATGTAAGACAGATGTCTTTAATGCAGGCACCAAGTTGATTTGGAGCGTGTAACTGGTCTGGAGGCGGCTGAACTCTTAATGGTTGGTAGGGGATCAAATACTTATTTCTCTGTGCAAAATGCAAATAAATATATATAATTTTGACTGTGATTTTCTGTGTTTTTTTTTATATAATCTATCTCTCATTGGTAAAATTAACCTAGCCTAAAAATTCTAGACTGTTCATGACTTTGAAAGTGGGCAAACTTACAAAATCAGCAAGGGATCAAATACTTATTTCCTTCACTGTATATATATATAAATATATATATATATATATATATATATATATATATATATATACACACACTACCGTTCAAAAGTTTAGGGTCACTTAGAAATTTCCTTATTTTTGAAAGAAAAGCACAGTTTTTTTCAATGAAGATAACATTCAATTAATCAGAAATACACTCTATACATTGTTAATGTGCTAAATGACTATTCTAGCTGCAAACGTCTGGTTTTTAATGCAAGATCTACATAGGTGTATAGAGGCCCATTTCCAGCAACCATCACTCCAGTGTTCTAATGGTACATTGTGTTTGCTAACTGTGTCAGAAGGCTAATGGATGATTAGAAAACACTTGAAAACCCTTGTGCAATTATGTTAGCACCGCTGTAAACAGTTTTGCTGTTTAGAGGAGCTATAAAACTGACCTTCCTTTGAGCTAGTTGAGAATCTGGAGCATTACATTTGTGGGTTCGATTAAACTCTCAAAATGGCTAGAAAAAGAGAGCTTTCATGTGAAACTCGACAGTCTATTCTTGTTCTTAGAAATGAAGGCTATTCCATGCGAGAAATTGCCAAGAAACTCAAGATTTCCTACAACGGTGTGTACTACTCCCTTCAGAGGACAGCACACACAGGCTCTAACCAGAGTAGAAAGAGAAGTGGGAGGCCCCGCTGCACAACTGAGCAACAAGACAAGTACATTAGAGTCCCTAGTTTGAGAAATAGACGCCTCACAGGTCCTCAACTGGCAGCTTCATTAAATAGTACCCGAAAAACGTCAGTGTCCACGTCTACAGTGAAGAGGCGACTCCGGGATGCTGGCCTTCAGGGCAGAGTGGCAAAGAAAACGCCATATCTGAGACTGGCTAATAAAAGGAAAAGATTAATATGGGCAAAAGCACACAGACATTGGACAGAGGAAGATTGGAAAAAAGTGTTATGGACAGACGAATTGAAGTTTGAGGTGTTTGGATCACACAGAAGAACATTTGTGAGACGCAGAACAACTGAAAAGATGCTGGAAGAGTGCCTGACGCCATCTGTCAAGCATGGTGGAGGTAATGTGATGGTCTGGGGTTGCTTTGGTGCTGGTAAAGTGGGAGATTTGTACAAGGTAAAAGGGATTTTGAATAAGGAAGGCTATCACTCCATTTTGCAACGCCATGCCATACCCTGTGGACAGCGCTTGATTGGAGCCAATTTCATCCTACAACAGGACAATGACCCAAAGCACACCTCCAAATTATGCAAGAACTATTTAGGGAAGAAGCAGGCAGCTGGTATTCTATCTGTAATGGAGTGGCCAGCGCAGTCACCAGATCTCAACCCCATAGAGCTGTTGTGGGAGCAGCTTGACCGTATGGTACGCAAGAAGTGCCCATCAAGCCAATCCAACTTGTGGGAGGGGCTTCTAGAAGCATGGGGTGAAATTTCTCCCGATTACCTCAGCAAATTAACAGCTAGAATGCCAAAGGTCTGCAATGCTGTAATTGCTGCAAATGGAGCCTTCTTTGACGAAAGCAAAGTTTGAAGGAGAAAATTATTATTTCAAATAAAAATCATTATTTCTAACCTTGTCAATGTGTTGACTATATTTTCTAGTCATTTTGCAACTCATTTGATAAATATAAGTGTGAGTTTTCATGAAAAACACGAAATTGTCTGGGTGACCCCAAACTTTTGAACGGTAGTGTATATACTGTACATATACAAACATTCATATAAATTTTATTTATTCTACATATTAAATGATTGTTAGGGTCGTTCATAAAGTTATTAATAGTCCAACAGTTGATTAGTTGTAAAGATTCAATTGATTATATATGTATACGTAATATTTACATATACACACATTTAGATAAAATAATTTATTCCTATATTTTACAGTTCTATTTATTCTAGATACTAATTGATTAATTGTTAGGGTCGTTTATAAATTTATTGATCAAATGATTAGTGGACTTTATCTTTGTTACTTTTATTAAAATTGTTACAAAAATGTGTTGGTTATATACCGCTGAAAAGGCATTTGCTCTCTTAGATTCTGATAATGAATGTCACTTTTGGGGGGTTTCCGCTGTTTTGGTCCCTCAAGGGCGTTGCAAATGCGACATGGTACAGAAAACCATTATAGCAAAATTTGAGCTCCACAAGCCAAATGGCGCTCCTTCCCTTCTAAGGGCTGTCGTGTGTTCAAACATAAGTTTATGACCACATATGGGGTATTGCCGTAATCAGGAGATTTTTCTTTACAAATGTTGAGGTGCTTTTTCTCCTTTATTCCTTGCAAAAATGTAAAATGTCTGTTTCTTCAGAAGAAATGTAGATTTTCATTTTCACAGACTAATTCCAATAAATTCAGCAAAACACCTGTGGGGTTAAAATGCTCACTATCCAACTAGATAAATTCCTTGAGGGGTGTCGTTTCCAAAATGGGGTCACTTTTTTGGGGGATTCCACTGTTTAGGCACCACAAGACCTCTTCAAACCAGACATGGAGCCTAAAATATATTGTAATAAAAAGGAGGCTTCAAAATCCACTAAGGGCATCATTGCTTGTGAGGCCTGTGTTTCAGTCCAGTAGCACAATAGGGCCACATGTGGGATATTTCTAAATACTGCAGAATCTGGTAAAACCTTCTGTGTTACAGAAATTTTTCTATTACAAATGAATTTCTGCAAAAAAAATTACATTTGTAAATTCCACCTCTACTTTACTTTAATTCCTGTGAAACGCCTAAAGGGTTAAGAAACTTTCTTAATTCGGTTTTGAATACTTTGAGGGGTGCAGTTTTTAAAATGGGGTGATTTGTCGGGCGTTTCTAATATGTAAGGCCCTTAAAGCCACTTCAGAAATCAATTGAACTGGTCCATGAAAAAATAGATTTTGGAAATTTCTTGAAAATGTGAGACATTGTTGCTAAAGTTCTAAGCCTTGTAACGTCCTAGAAAAATAAAAGGACGTTCAAAAAACTATGCAAACATAAAGTAGACATATGGGAAATGTTAACTAGTAATTATTGTGTGTGGTATTCATAACTGTTTTGCAAGCAGATACATTCAAATTTAGAAAAATTAAATTTTTTGCAAATTTTCTCTACATTTTAGGTGTTTTTCACAAATAAATACTGCATTTATCGACCAAATGTTTTCACAGACGTAAAGTACAATATGTCACGAGAAAACAGTCTCAGAATCGCTTGGAAAGGTAAAAGCATTCCGGAGTTATTACCACATAAACGAACATATGTCAGATTTGAATAAAATCACCTGCGTCCACAAGGCCAAAACAGACTGTGTCCTGAAGGGGTTAAAGTTGGACAATTTCGAGTATCTATCCAGCTCCGCCATCAGGTTAGGCAAGGAGATACTGGGAGCCGTGAGAAAAAAGTGCAGGTCATCCGCATAAGCAGCGACCTTGTGGGATCTACCTCCCAAGGCCACACCCGCTATATCCGGATTGGAGCGAATATGGCTCAAAAAAGGCTCCAAACATAAAATTTAAATTAACGGGGACAAGGGACAACCCTGCCTCGTACCATTGGAGATAGCGAGTGAGGAGAAATATCCGTTGACCTTAATCTGAGCCGATGGGGAGGAGTATAGACCCGAAATCCATAGCAACATATGTGCGCCCAATCCCACATACCGCAAAATCCCAATTAACTGTCGAAGGCCTTCTCCGCATCCGTTGACAGAAAGCAAGTGGGAAGGGCCGAAACAGCCGCTTGATACATAAGGTTAATTGCCCGAGTTGTTCTATCGTGCCTCCCTGAGGGGCATGAAACCCACCTGGTCGTTATGTATCACGATATGCAGCAGTGGGGACAGTCTATGGGCCAAAATCTTAGCAAAGCACTTCAGATCAACATTTAACAGAGAAATGGGGCGATAATTTTGGCACAAGAATGGATCCTTCCCCTCTTTGGGTATCAACGTGATGTGGGCCCTCAATGTATGGGAAGGGTGAGTGAATTGAAGGCCTGTCGGAAATGGGGCCAGAGAAGATGTGAGCAAACCCAATAATATTGCAAAGGCAGGCCATCCGGGCCCGGTGCCTTCACCGCGGGCGAGTCCTTCAGTGCCCAAGACAACTCTTCCCAGGAAATAGGAGCCTCCAGGGCAGCAATAGCCTCCGGAGGGATACATTTCATCCCTGAAGACCGGAGATACGTCTCAATCTTCTCCAAGTGGCTGCCGCCATCCGGAGAAGAAGGTGCCCGAGGGAGATTATACAGAGAGTCGCAATAGGCACCGAAGGCCTCCGAGATGTCCTGTGGGAGCTTCAGGCGCCTATTTTGTGAGCTTTGACATGGGGGATATAAGTTTGAGAACCGGCTTTCCTAAGTGCCTGCGCCAAGGTCCTACCCGGTTTGTTACTAAATTCGTAAAAATGCCGCCGGCACTTAACTAAGGAGGCCCTAGCCTTGAAAAGACAGAGCGAACGTGCCTTCACTCTCAACTGCCCCAGCTCCGCCCACACAACCCGTTCCTGGGATACCTTATGGGACTGTTCCAAACTGTGTATACGGGACAATAAGTCCAGGAGGTGTGCCGTCCGCTCCTTCTTTAGTTTGGAACCAATACAAATAAAGGAACCGCGCACCACACATTTATGTGCCTCCCAAATGCAAAAAGGGTCTACCCCCGGCAAAGCATTCATCGTGAAATACTCCACGAAGTCCCTACGAATGTCCGATACCACCATCTGGTCCTGCAGGAGCGACTCATTCAAGCGCCACTGCAAGGAGCGAGGGCGGGCCGTTGGGCGAGCGAGGGTAAGAGTAATGTCGTGAATGGAGGCAGAAGTGAGACTGGGAAGATGAGAATGGCTTAGAAAAAAGTAGTCTATTCGGGAATATGTGTTGTGGGGAGCCGAAAAGAATATGTAGTCTTTGGCCGAGGGATGGAGGAGCCGCCCCGTATCAACAAGCTGATGCTCATGCAACAGGCGACGGATACGACGGTGAGCTGGTCTAGATAAAGAGGAATGTCCTTGTGAGGAATCCAATACAGGATCTAAAGTGGCGTTCAAATCCCCCTCCAATATTAGAGTGCCTTCCAGAAAGCCATCCAAATCCGCCAGAACCCTCTCCAGGAAGGCGACTTGACCAGTATAAGGGAGATAATACAATGCCAGTGTGTACAGAGTGTTATCCAAATTACCCTTCACGAAGAGGTACCGTCCCGCCCCCCATCTGTGCGAGTCTCCACGTGTTCCCAATGGAGAGAGCGTGAAATCAGGATGGAGACCTCCTTGGTCTTGGAATAAGGGGACACATGATACCCCTTGGTATAATGAGTTTGTGAGTTTCGGTATGCAGTCAGCCCGAAAGTGAGTCTCTTGTAGAAATGCCACATGCACTTTCTTCTTCCAGAGAAGACTGAGAATGGAGGACCTCTTTTCCTGGATATTCAAACACTGTGCATTTAGGGAGACAATGGTTATTTAAGTCATGATAGGATATGGAAGAGAAGACAGAGACAGAGAGGAAGAAAGAAAGGAAAAGAAAATCCCCTGTACAGGGACAGAAGTACCGGAGCTGCAGAAGATCACCGTCACTCTAATAGTGGAGTACAAAACCCCTAAGCAACTCAATGTGAGCTATGTCGTCCTCAGATGGAAAAATACCCTCCGACCACGACACAGCAACACAGAACCCTAATAGGGAGCGAAGAAAGGCAGAGATGCGACAAACAAGTCTTCAAAAAAAGAAAAAAACAACAATAAATTAGAAATCACAAATCGAGTTCAGCGAAACTCCGGACCCACCCAAACATCTCCCACTGAAGGGCCCCCACAGACCCACATCCTGTATATATGTCCCCTACAAAAACACCATCCGCGCCGTCCTCTGCGTCTCTTGAAGGACCCTGCAAAAAAGGGAGGTAAGTGCAATTAACGTCCAACCAAATCCGGCGCCCCTTTGAGAGGCACAAGGAAACACAGGAAGGAAGTAGAAGCTCAGTCCCTGTGTGGGGATCGCCGCCCTGAGGGCCGAGGCTCGGGCAGCCCAACTCCGGAGCGAAGCGGGATAGGATGAACAAAATCAGGATATGGTCCTCCTCTAATAAAGAACGGTGCCGGGGGTTCAGTCCGATCCGGTAACCGCACCTGTGAGATCTCCAAAAACCGCAAGGCCTCTAGGTCATCCGGAGACCGAACCACAAATGAGTGCCCCTGTCTGCGAAGGATGATGTGGAAGGGGTGACCCCATCTGTAAGTGGCTCCCGTCGCCTCCAGCAATGGGCGGACAATCCTGCGCATAGAGTGTTAGTCTGGAGACATCCGGTAAGACAGTAATCTCGGAACCATTGAAGGGAACGACCCCTTTCTCCCAGGCTCTCCGGGCAATCTCCTCTTTTTGTCTGTAGAAATGAACTCTACATATAACGTCCCGTGGGCAATTACCATCTCTAGCCCGGGGGCCCGCCAGCCTGTGCACCCTATCCAACTCAATGGCCATGTCATGTGGTCGGTCCAGGAGCTTGTTAAAGATATGCGTCACTGCATCATAGAGGCCATCCGGGGGTACAGATTCTAGTATGCCTCTCAGCTTCAAGTTGTTACGTCTCCCCCTGTTTTCGACATCATCCAAATGCAAAGAAAAGTCCCGTAGTTGCGAAGCTTGAGTGGCCAAGGACTGTGAAAGGACCGAGATGTCCAAGGAGGATATGGAGTTATGGCGCTCTAGTGTATCCACCCTCGCGGACAGGGCACACACCTCCTGCGAAACAGCACCAATGGCCTGGTCATGCTTCTCCTCTAGCCGGGAGAGGTGTAGATCCAAATCTGAGTTGGTGGGCAGCACCCTCACCATTTCCCAGAGTTCCGCCAGGGTTCGTTCCACAGAAAGCGGGGGACCCTGCGATGTTCCCCTGATCCCGCTGACGGGGCGAGTGACCCCCTTAGAATAGCAGGTGTGCTCTGACTGATCAACCAGTCCTGTGGGGGAGACTGCCGCTGAACGGCAGGAAAAGATGGCACCGAAACTGCCCTGCCTGGCGGGGCCATGTGATCCACACCCTGCATGGGCACTGACTGGGGCTGTATGGGGGGAAAGTCCTCTACCAGGACCGGAGGAGCCGACCCTGGGGAGTCTGCAGCGCACTGACCTCTCTCTGGCGTCGCCATGTCAGCCCCAGGATCCCACAAACAGCTGCCAGTCTGTGCCTGACCAGAGGAGGGAGGCGGCTAGTCTCCACGAGGCGGCTGAGTCTGGGTGCGGCCTGCAGGAGGAGTGTAGGAGCACCACAGCAATTTTGCATCCAGCGTGGACCGAAGGTACCTGCCGATGGACGAGGTGCCAGAAGTGACGGGGAGGTTCCTGCGGCTTCTCCACTTCGTCATCGTCAGCCAAGGGTTGGTAAGTAAGCCCTTTCGGACAATTTTCTGGTAGATGGGTGCGGAGTTTCAGCGATACACGTCCTCACAACGCCATGCCTAAGCTACGCCCCCACAAATTGTATTTTTAACAATCAATTTTTTTTCTTGTAAAAGTAGTAAAACATAAAATAAATTTATAAGTTGTTGTCGCCGTAATTGTATAGACCTGCAGAATAAAGTTAACGTGTCGTTTTAGCTGCATGGTGAGCGCCGTAAACACGAAACCCAAAGATCAATGGAGGAATCCTTTTTTTTTTTCCCCATTCTATCCCCAAATGTATTTTTTCAGTTACCCACTATATATAGTACAAATAATCGTGCTGTGAAAATCTACAACTCGTTCTGCAAAAATCAAGCCCTCATACGGCTTTATCGATGGAAAAAATAAAGTTAAGGCTTTTGTAAGATGGGGAGGAAAAAGCGAAGAGGAACATCAGAAAAAATGGCGGCAGATAGAAGGAAACATGGGAGGCATATTTGGACAGAGAACTTCCTCCCTCGTTATGGCAGATTATCTGGTCTAGGGCAGATAAATCTTTTTTGTGAGTTTCGTATAAAGAAATCTAATACAAGATCCTTATGTATTGGTATCACACTCCTGCCCTACTACATAGACTTTTTCCCACTGTGTCGAACCGATGTCAGAGATGCCATAGCGACTTGGCAACTCACCCTTATATATTTTGTGATTGTGCACTTAGTCCCTTTCTGGATGGAGGTCCGATCACTACTGTATCGAGTCCTGTGTGTTTTACTTCCACTAGACTTACATACCTGCTTATCTACTTGCTGACACAGGACGAGAATACTCATCCTGAGCGGCGGGCACTTTGCGCGTTAGGTCGCGCACAGGGGCATAACTAGGAAAGACTGGACCATATAGCAAACTCTTGACTGGGGCCCCCTGTAGATTGTGCCATACAGCCACCCTGTAGACAACCTGCCTGTAAACCTGCTAAAAACCTCAAAACGGGAAGAAACGGGATCCCCAACAAACTGCAGAAATAACCTAGAAGCACTAAAGCACAGGGGACATAGCACCCCAATAAATTGTGTACACATATAACAGCCACGTATTGTAAAAAATATATAAATCTTTATTTATGAACAACAATACATGGTATCACAAAGAATGTTATTAAACCTAGCTAAATAAAGCTAGTCATACACGGAGAGCAGTATCAAAAAGGTATAGGTGTAAATATACCAAGAGGTAAACTGACATAACCCATCTCAAAACGAACGTGCCATGCCTAATAGCACCATGTGTTAAATAAATAAATGATAATATAGGTATTGCAGGAGTAAAGATACCAGGTACAACTACACATAGTACATGGTGAGAGATATGTATAAGGCAATAATCAAAAAATGTATGAAAAAGCCAATGTAAATAAACTGACACAATTGCAGTGATCACCAGTAATAAGAGTAGCAAGGCATACCTAAAGACATGGTGGAGGAACAGGACGTAGAGAGATGTGGCACAGAAACAAGACGCCTCGATGTGCGTTTCGCCTAGGACCGGCTTAGTCAGGAGGCTGACGATATTAAAATAAAGGGGAGCTTTTATAGAATAACAGGCAACAATAAGGATTCACACCTGTGAGTCATGTGCAGATCGACGCTCAGTCCACATGATGCGAGAGCCCTCATCGCCGGAAGCGCAAAGTGTCTGCATAGTGATGACACGCCTCGTCATGTGATGATAGACGCACATCACCATGTTGATGCAGACAACAAAATAGACACTTCGGAATGGGGGAATCACAGCACATGCGTCAAAGAGCGTCCGTTCACACAATCCACAATCTGGGATGAAGAAAATTTAGAAGCGGACCGTCTCAAAGTGCAGACAGAAATTCAAAATAGTAGCATAGTCTCTAGACGTATAAATTATAAAAATATATACACCAATTGAAAAACATAACTACATATAGTTGTAAATATCATCAAATGGAAATATCCAAAATATATGAAAATAAATATATAAAAAGTATATATATAAAATATATGCATGAAAAATAAATAACACATATATATGCCCGGCCAAGCAAAAGTGAATAATAATAAATATAAAGAGTGAAAAAAATTGATATAAAGGGTGAGAAGGAAAACATGAATAAATATCAAAATAAAAATATACATATAAAAGTGTAGATAAAACGTGACAAATAAAAACAAACAAATGAAAAAACATCACTAAAGTGTATATTAAATAAATATATTAGTGCAAAATATGAAGTGCATAATTAATATATAGACAAAGCATATAGAGTCATATAAATAGATACATATATATACATAATATACATATAAAGTAATAAATACTTAAAACAAAAATTTTTAATAAAAAAAAAAATTCTAAAAAAAAAAAAATATAAACTATATACACTACCGTTCAAAAATTTGGGGTCACCCAGACAATTTTGCGTTTTCCATGAAAACTCACACTTATATTTATCAAATGAATTGCAAAATGACTAGAAAATATAGTCAAGACATTGAAAAGGTTAGAAATAATGATTTTTATTTGAAATAATTTTCTCCTTCAAACTTTGCTTTTGTCAAAGAATGCTCCATTTGCAGCAATTACAGCATTGCAGACCTTTGGCATTCTAGCTCTTAATTTGCTGAGGTAATCGGGAGAAATTTCACCCCATGCTTCCAGAAGCCCCTCCCACAAGTTGGATTGGCTTGATGGGCACTTCTTGCGTACCATACGGTCAAGCTGCTCCCACAACAGCTCTATGGGGTTGAGGTCTAGTGAGTGTGCTGGCCACTCCATTACAGATAGAATACCATCTGCCTGCTTCTTCCCTAAATAGTTCTTGCATTATTTGGAGGTGTGCTTTGGGTCATTGTCCTGTTGTTGGATGAAATTCGCTCCAATCAAGCGCTGTCCACAGGGCATGGCATGGCGTTGGAAAATGGAGTGATAGCCTTCCTTATTCAAAATCCCTTTTACCTTGTAAAAATCTCCCACTTTACCAGCACCATGCTTGACAGATGGTGTCAGGCACTCTTCCAGCATCTTTTCAGTTGTTCTGCGTCTCACAAATGTTCTTCTGTGTGATCCAAACACCTCAAACTTCGATTAGTCTGTCCATAACACTTTTTTCCAATTTTCCTCTGTCCAATGTCTGTGTGCTTTTGCCCATATTAATCTTTTCCTTTTATTATCCAGTCTCAGATATGGCGTTTTCTTTGCCACTCTGCCCTGAAGGCCAGCATCCTGGAGTCGCCTCTTCACCGTAGACGTTGACACTGGCGTTTTGCGGGTACTATTTAATGAAGCTGCCAGTTGAGGACCTGTGAGGCGTCTATTTCTCAAACTAGAGACTCTAATGTACTTGTCTTGTTGCTCAGTTGTGCAGCAGGGCCTCCCACTTCTCTTTCTACTCTGGTTAGAGCCTGTTTGTGCTGTCCTCTGAAGGGAGTAGTACACACGGTTGTAGGAAATCTTCAGTTTCTTGGCAATTTCTCGCATGGAATAGCATTAATTTCAAAGAACAAGAATAGACTGTCGAGTGTCACATGAAAGCTCTCTTTTTCTAGCCATTTTGAGAGTTTAATTGAACCCACAAATGTAATGCTCCAGATTCTCAACTAGCTCAAATGAAGGTCAGTTTTATAGCTCCTCTAAACAGCAAAACTGTTTACAGCGGTGCTAACATAATAGCACAAGGGTTTTCTAATAATCCATTAGCCTTCTAACACAGTTAGCAAACACAATGTACCATTAGAACACTGGAGTGATGGTTGCTGGAAATGGGCCTCTATACACCTATGTAGATATTGCATTAAAAAAAGAGATGTTTGCAGCTAGAATAGTCATTTAGCACATTAACAATGTATAGAGTGTATTTCTGATTAATTTAATGTTATCTTCATTGAAAAAAAACTGTGCTTTTTTTGCAAAAATAAGGAAATTTCTAAGTGACCCTAAACTTTTGAACGGTAGTGTATATAAAATATGTATTAGAAAATAATAAATAAAAAATAATAAATATGAAAAAACAATAATTAATAAATAGAAAATATATAAATATAAATAAATATACAATAAAAATGAATCAAAAATGTATGATAAATCGAAAACAAACTAAAAGTAGACACAATGTCGATAAATCTATAAGATAATATTCACATACAATATAATAAAGTTCCAATACTTTTTTAGATCTTAATTGAAGAGACTGTCCAACGATGATCAATTTTTCAAAATGTGTTTAGGATGATACAACCGCCTTGAAATAAGGTAACAGCCAAAATAGACATCATAATGAAAATAGCCAGCAAAACTAGAATCCAAAAAAACGTAAGTTAGAACATATATACGAAAAAAAGCCCCTCCACACATGAAAAAATGGAATTAAAGTTTGCGCAGGTTAGTGACCGTTACAGAAAGGGTTTGAAGCTAGTGGCCTCATTCAGGCCAAAAGGTGTGGTGGTATTTAGCAGCGTGATCCACTTCATTTCTTTTTTCAAAAGAGCTTTACGAATATCTTCACCCCTACACCCCAAATTTACCCTATCAATACCCCGAACCCTTAGGCCCCTAGGGTCGCAAGAGTGATATTCACGAAAATGACGGTGAATAGTTTGTAGTTGATCAAATTCTTTAGCGTTCATGGCTGACTGGATCTTACTGGCGTGCTCAAGCACACGTATCTTCAACGGTCTACTGGTCATTCCAATATAGATCAAGTCACACGGACATGTAGCAAAGTAGATCACAGCTTCCGTTTTGCAGGTTAAAAACAATTTTGTAGTCTCTATCCCTCTTAGAACTAAAAAAGGAGAATGAGCGCAGCATATATTTGCAAGCGGCACAGCTGCCACAATTGAATGATCCCCATGGAGGACCACGACTACCAAATGGTTTGATTAAAGTTTTAGAGATATAATGACTAGATGTCAAAAGATCACGTAAGTTTTTAGACCTCCTCCACGTAATGGAGGGATTCTTGGGCAGACAGGTAGACAGGTCTTGATCCGTAAGTACATTCCAATGTTTTTGTACAATCTTACGGATTTCAACCCATTGGGAGTTGAAGGTAGTAATGAACCTAACGTTATGATCCACAGTTTGTTTTAATTTAGGCTTACTTGCCAACAGTGCCTCTCTTGATGACTGTTTACCTCTCAAATATCCAAGTCTAATATCTCTATGGTTGTAGCCGTGATCACGAAAACGTACTGACCTATCGGATGCTTGGTCTTCAAATATACTTAAATTGGAGCAGGTACGTCAAGCTCTTAAAAATTGGCCCGTTGGTATGGCCTTCTTGACTTTTGGATAATGAACGGAGGTAGCGTGAAGAAGTGCATTTGTCGAAGTCACTTTTTTAAAGATGTTTGTAGAGACAACATTGTTACAATCCCTAGAAATCAGGACATCAAGAAATTCATCACATGACTCACTGAACTTCCACGTCAGCTTAATATTCAAATCATTGACACTTAAGGCGGATAAAAATAAGTCTCTAAATTCTGCGTGGAACCCTGCCAAAAGAAAATAATATCGTCTTTGTATCTTGACCATAGGAGTACAGCGTCATGACCGGGAGTATTAAGGACTACTTCTCTTTCACACAGCCCCAGGAACAGTGTGGCATATGAGGGTGCACACTTGGCCCCCATTGCCGTGCCCTGGAGCTGTAGGAAAAAGCGGTCCCTAAAAGTGAAAAAATTATGAGTAAGAGAGAACTCAAGCAAGATTATCACCAAATCAATCAAATCAGAATCATAATTAGTCATCCCCAAGAAATATTTAGACGCTCGGACCCCATGATCATGATAGACGTGTACAGGGATTCCACGTCGCATATGACTAAGAGCATATCATCATCCATTTGTAGACCATCCAAGCGTCACAGCACATCGGTGGTATCCTTGACAAATGATGGCAAAGTCAACAAATCTACATATGTTCTCACAGAGACCACCGATGGCCTAGACGATAGGACGGCCAGGGGGATTGGTGGAATTCTTGTGCACTTTGGGTAACAGATAAAAAGTCGGGAAATCCACCACCAATCCCTCTGAGTTTAGAACTTCTGATCTGCTCTTCTACAGCTCTTTGCAATAGACTGTCAAGTTCTCTTTTGAAAGACACAGTAGGGTCACAAGGTAAGCGAAGGTAGCAGTATAACATGTTTAACTGTCGAAAAGCCTCACCTTCATACATTTGTGCTGGCCAGATCACAACATTGCCCCCCTTATCAGCAGGTTTAATTAAAATCTCCTTACGATCACGAAGTTGTTTGATGGCCGGTCTTTGATTAAAATTAAGATTGGACAGACCAGTATCAGAGATAGATTCCAAGTCTCTTTTAACTAGCTTAAAAATTATGTCAACTGAAGGACACACAGAAAGTGGGAGGAAATGTTGTGATCGGCGGCACAAGTGCATGGGTAGTTTGGGGTCACTATCAGCATCCTGTTCATAGAGGAGGAATATCAGGGCGTCCATAGCCTGTCTTTCAGCAGGTGAGTCACCCTGATATATATAGTCATGCCTACTAAAATGTTTTTTAAAGAGAAGTTTACGCGAGAATAATGCAAGGTCACCCTCATATATTTTGTGATTGTGCACTTAGTCCTTTTCTGGATGGAGGTCCGATCACTACTGTATCAAGTCCTGTGTGTTTTACTTCCACTAGACTTACATACCTGCTTATCTGCTCGCTGACACAGGACGAGAATACTCGTCTTGAGCGGCGGGCACTTTGCGCGTTAGGACGAGCACAGGGGTGTAACTAGGAAAGACTGGACCCTATAGCAAACTCTTGACTGGGGCCCCCCAGGTGCCACATGCAGCCCACCTTATAGATAGTGCCCCCTGTAGATTGTGCCATACAGCCCCCCTGTAGACAGTATCACACCCTGCTTGTAGATAGCGCCCCACCTCCCCTTGCAGATAGTGCCATACAGCCCCCCTGAAGATATTGCCATAAAGCCTCACTGTATATAGCGCCATACAGCTCTCCCTGTATATAGTGTCAACCAGCCCCCCTCCCTTGTATATAGTGCCACACCCCCTCCCCCTTAGTAGATAGTGTCACACCCCCCTTAGTAGATAGTGCTGCACACAGACCCCTGTAGATTGCCCTACACACAGCTCCCTGCAGATAGAGCCACAGCCCTCCCCTTGTAAATAGTGCCACAAAGCCCCCCTTAGTAGTGCCACACAGGCCCTAGTGTATATAGTGCCACACAGACCCCCACTTAGTAGTGCCACACTGCCCCCCACTTAGTAGTGCCACACAGCTCCCCCATGTGTATAGTGGCACACAGCTCCCTTGTATATAGTGCCCCACAGCCCCCCAAGTGGTACAAGGCAATGGCACATCCAAGAAAGTTGTATCAGCCAGGGGGATGTCAATCAAACATGAAAAGGTGGGTTTGGAGGCAAGACTATGTGACTCTTCAGGATAGCGGCACTGACCCAAGACCCTTTAATGAGTAAATAGCATATAGTGTGCACCGTTTTAAAAGTTGATTTTATAGATTTTGAATGAATTGAAAGCAATTCTATCGGCCCTGCAATTTCGTTATTATAAATATATCCTAGATAATTACAGCTCCAGAACCAAGCTCAGTACATATATACAGTACCACAACCAAGCTCAGTACATGAATACAGCACTAGAACCAAGCTCATACATATACGACACGCGAGCCAAGCTCAATACATATATACAGCACCAGAACCAACCTCCGTACATAAATACTGCAATAGAACCAAGCGCAGTACATTTATACAATACCAGAACCAAGATCAGTACATAAATACATCCCCAGAACCAAGCTCAGTAAATAAATACATCCTCAGAACCAAGCTCAATACATATATACATCCCCAGAACCAAGCTCAATACGTAAATACAGCCCCAGAACCAATCTTATACATATATACAGCATCGGAACAAAGCTCAGTACATAAATACTGCATCAGAACAAAGCTCGGTACATATATACAGCCCCAGAACCAAGCTCCGTACATATATATTAAACCAGAACAAATAATGTTCAATTTAGTGCAACCCCTGCCGTGTAAGTTTATATAGCGTAAAACTACAGCTCCCAGCATGGGCCAAACACTTGTATGATTTTTTTGTCTTTTTGCAAAACATCATCTTCCAGCATATCCTTACAACACATCATCTCGCTGCAGATCACACCGTGACTACAGTACTGATTAGAGGCAGAATAAAATTGACATTAAGTGACTCACCGTTTACATCTCAGATTCTAGTTTATTTTCTTTTTTCTTCTCCCTCCGGTCCAGACCGCTATGATGGATTTCTCCCGGCCACAACCCGTTTCTGCAGTTTTCCGCTCAGATGTCTTCAGCTTCTCACTTTTAAAACATTTCTGTACCTATAAACGAAGATAAAATTCTCAACACCTCTAAATATAATAGCGCCATACACTGCACGTCTAACTATAATAGCGCCATACACTGTGTCCCTGATAATAATAGTACCATACACTGTGTCCCCCCCACACACTGACACCGTGCCCCTGTAGATAGTTCCTCCATAGCCCCACTGTAGATAGTAACCCCCATTGAGCCTCTGTAGATCGTGCCCTACATAGAAGCTCCTGCAGATAGTGCCCCACATACAGCTCTCTGTAGATAATGCCCACATATGGACTGCAGAGCTTTAAGGCAATAGTGCTAACCACTGAGCCACCGTGCTGCCCTACATACAGCTTCCCCTACAGATAGAGCTCCGCATATAGCCCACCCCTGTAGACAGTGCCCTACATGTAACCCCCCTGTAGATAGTGCTCCACATATAGCCCACCTCTGTAGATAGTGCCTCACATATAGCTCCCCCTGTATTTAGTGTCCCACATATAGCCCACCCGTTTAGTGCCCTACAAATTGCGTCTCCTATAGATAGTGTCCCACATATAGCCCACCCCTGTAGATGGTGCCCTTTATATAGCTCCCCCTGTATATAGTGCTCCACATCCCCACATATCGACCCCCCAGTAGATAGAGCCCCCACTGTAGATAATGCCACTCACCGGTTTAGTAGAAAAATAATTTTACATACTCGTATGATCCCGTTCCTGAGCCGTCCGGTGGCAATACAGATCTGCTCTCTTCTGAGCAGGTCTGCTGGAACTTAACGACGCAAGCGGCGCATCGTTGAAAGGAGCTGATTGGTAGGGCAGAATGACTTGCCCCATTAATCAGCGTCTTTCAACCACTGAAGTGGCGCGATGTCAACGCGCCGCTAGTGTCATTGTAAAGCGCTGAATGGTCGGGCACGGAACGTGCCTGGCTATTCAGCGCTAATGCATGTATTTGTACCTGCATGCTATAGACGCAGGTACAATTACTGCAAGAGGGGGTGGCTGTCGCAATCACCAGGGCGCCCTCCTGTTCTAGCGACGCCACCGGGCATGAGCCGGCCCATCTCGCCCGGCCCATATATGCTAGAGGCTCGGTGATACCGGCCTCGTAGTAGCGTCGCTACCGCTATAGAAGCCATAACGGGCATGCCGCGGGCACCGTAGCAGCCGTTTCGGCTGCTATAGCGGTGATTACGCCACTGGACGAGCATTCTCGTCCTTTGTGACAGCCGTGTCCGCGCGCGATCAGGATCCGGACAACGGTTGTACTGCACAGCTGTAGCCCCGCTCTAACAGCGGAGAGAAGAGAAACCTCTTCTCTCCGCCGTTAACCCCTTGAATGCCGCAATCAAATCGGTTTGCGGCATTCAAAGTAAATAAGAAGAGGGCGGACTGCCCTTTGATCGCGTCACATAAAATCCCTGTGACGCGATCAAAGCCCATAACTTGTATGGCCAGACAGCCTACATTGAAGGACCCCAGGGCTGACCGTCCATATTAATTGTTGTAAGGGCATACTGAGATATGCCCGAACAACTGCCTGTGTAGAATCAGTACACAGGCTAATTTTACTGGCATATAAATATATGCCAGTAAATTACAGATAAAAAAAAAAAAATCTAAATGAAAAATCCCTCTATGGGATTTAAAAAAAAAAAAGTTACATTTATTTAAAAGAAAATTAATGTTAAACAAAAAAAATAGTCAAAAAAATAAACAGAAATACAGATTTTTTTACAATAAATAAACTTTTAAAGTCCCAAAACATAAAATAGTATAGACATATTTGGAATTGCCACGACCGTAACATCGTGTACAACAAATGTATAACATTATTTATGATCGGTGTATGGTGTAAAAAACTAAAATAATAAAACTGCAGCGGAACTGCTTTTTTTTTTCTCTGCATTTTCACCAAAATAAAAATTGATGTAGATTAAACGATTATGTATTTGTACCAAAAAATGGTACCGACATAAAGTACAACTCGTCCCGCAAAAATCAGTCTCATACAACATCGTATAAAAAGTTATGAGCGTCGGGAGGCAAAGAGGGAAATATAAAAAAAAATTGTTCTGTCCGAAAGGCCAAAATTGTCCGTGTCCTTAAGGGGTTAATGTACTACCACGCCAGATGCGTAAACTTACTGCCAAGCTGCTGCTACATATTCTAATGGCAGCAAAATTCCTTATTTCCTCTCACTGGTTGACTAACACAGCTTTCACCCTAGGTGAATTTTATTACCGTATCAGATGTCTGCCGTAAGGAGCTATAACATGTTAAACCGGTTTTATGTTATATGGGCCCAATGGGATGACTATGTTACTACTTCTCCAGCGTAAATATATGCAATACCCTGTGCTCCTTATTTCCATCCATCTTTTCTCCTCGTCTCCCGTCTTGTCCTCCTGTGTGTTGAATCCATATTGACTTGTTTTATTTTCTTAATGCTGACTACAGTGATGGCTCAACTTTTATATAGGTCAGTTCACACTACCGTTACTATGAGTTTACCTCTCTTCCGTCAGAGGAAGAGAGGATCGATACATTAAACGGAAAGCAATGGTTCCGTTAGAATTACCATTGATTTCAATGGTAATTATTTTGTCGCAGTTGCTTTCCGTTTGTCTCCGTTCGTTAGGTTTCCGTATTTTTGAACGGAAACAAAAGTGTAGTCTGCAGAACTTAGCCTTGTGCCCCACCCAAGGGGGGTGGTTTTGCTGCATCAGAACCTTGAACTAAAATTGATTTTTGTATTAAAATCTGTGTGTGTGTATATGTACATAGATATATGCACACACCACATCCACCTAACAAAATTTCAAGCATTCATTCAACATACAGATGTGTTCTCACTTAATTTATCTATAAACCCAACATATTCCAAGATGTATGGTGTGAGATGATAAACAGATACACCCAAGCAACTACATAGAGTGCCTTGCGAAAGTATTAAAGGCTATGTAAACCTTTTTAACCCCTTAGTGTCTAAGCCTGTTTTGGCCTTCAGGACCAGCCCCATTTTTGCAAATCTGACATGTGTCACTTTATGTGGTAATAACTCCAGAATGCTTTTACCTATCCAAGCGATTCTGGGATTGTTTTCTCGTGACATATTGTACTTTATGATACTGAAAAAAATTTGTCATTAAATTCAATATTTATTTGTAAGAAACGCCAAGATTTAGAGAAAATTAGCAAAAATTAGCATTTTTCAAAATTTTAATGTATTTACTTGTAAAACAGATAGTAATACCACACAAAATACATACTAGTTTTATATTTCCCATATGTCTACTTTATGTTTGCGTCGTTTTTTGAACATTCTTTTATTTTTCTAGGACGTTACAAGGCTTAGAACTTTAGCAGCAATTTCTCATATTTTCAAGAAAATTTCAAAAGGCTATTTTTTCAGGGACCAGTTCAGTTCTGAAATGGCTTTGAGGGCCTTATATATTAGAAAGTCACCATAAATCACCCCATTTTGAAAACTGCACCCATCAAAGTATTCAAAACAGCATTCACAAAGTATTTTAGCCCTTTAGGCGTTTCACAGGAATTAAAGCAAAGTAGAGGTGAAATTTACAAATTTCATTTTTTTTCTTCAAAAATTCATTTGTAATAAAATTTTTCTGTACCACAGAAGGTTTTACCCAAGAAATGCAACTCAATATTTATTGCCCAGATTCTGCAGTTTTTAGAAATACCCCACATGTGGCCCTAGCGCGGTCATGGACTGAAACACAGGCCTCAGAAGCAAAGGAGCACCTAGTGGATTTTGGGCCTCTATTTTATTAGAATATATTTTAGGTACCATGTCAGGTGTGAGGAGGCCTTGTGCTGCCAAAACAGTGGAAACACCCCAAAAGTGACCCCATTTTGGAAACTATACCCCTCAAGGAATTTATCTATGGGTATAGTTAGCATTTTGAACCCACAGTTTTTTTGCTAAGTTTATTTGAATTAGTATGTGAAGATGAAAATCTACTTTTTTTCTGAAAAAAGGTAGCCATTTTTAATTTTTACAAAGAATAAAGGAGAAAAAGCGCCCCAACATTTGTAAAACAATTTCTCCTGATTACGTAAATACCCCATATGTGGTAATAAACTGCTGTTTGGACCCACACCGGGGCTTAGAAGGGAAGGAGCGCTATTTGGCTTTTGGAGCTCAAATTTAGCTGGAATGTTTTTGGGTGTCATGTCGAATTTGCAAAGCCCCTGAGAGACCGAAACAGTGGAAGCCCCCCAAAAGTAACCCCATTTGGGAAACTACACCACTTAAGGAATCTATCTAGGGGTATAGTGAGCATTTAGGCCCCACACGTCTTTTGCAGAATTTATTAGAATTAGGCCGTGAAAATTAATATCAACATTATTTCCACTAAAATGTTGAATTTTTTCAATTTCACAAAGGATAAACGAGAAAATGCACCCCAATGTTTGTAAAGCAATTTCTCCCGAGTACGGCAATACCCCACATGTGGTCATAAATGTTTTTTCATTAGAAAGTAATTAACCCTTTACGAACTGATTCATGTTTTGCTTTTTAGTTTTTCCTCCCCGCTTTCCAAGAGCCACTACTTTTTTATTTTTCTGTCAATAGAGCGGTGTGGGGGCTTATTTTTTGCGGGACGAGCTGTCGTTTTTATTGGTACCATTTTTTGGTACGATGCCATATCGGTGGACATAAACGGCTGTTTGGGCACGCTGTAGGGCTCAGAAGGGAGGGACGCCATTTGGCTTTTGGAGCGCATATTTTGCTTGGTAGTAGCTCTGGCGTTTTGCTGGTATTTCAGTTTATAATGTTGGGGCACATGTAGGCTGGGCAGAGTACATCAGGGGCATAATAAGAGGGTATAATAATGGTTGTAAATAAATAATAACCCACAGATATGTGGCCAGTGTCGCACTGATAAATGGCGCCCGATCTTATCCGCTTTTGGAACACTCTGTACATTTTGCATCGCCATAATCTGGGAGCCGAAACTTTTTTTATTTTTTCACCACCGGAGCCGTGTGAGGGCTTATTTGTTGCGGGACAATCTGTTATTTTCATTGGTACCATTTTGGGGTACATGCGATTTTGTTGATCACTTTTTATTCAATTTTTCGGCAAGCCAGGTGACCAAAAACCATCAATTCTGACAATGATTTTTATTTATTTTTGACGGCGTTTACCCTGGGCTATAAATGACTATTATACTTTATTCTGCGGGTCGGTACGATTACGACGATACCATATGTATATAGGGTTTTTTCTGTTTTGCAGCGTTTGAGCAATAAAAAAACTTATTTAGAAAATAAATGTATTTTCTGTGTCACCATATTCTGAGAGCCATAACTTTTTTATTTTTCAGTCAAAAAAGCTGTGCAATGGCTTGTTTTTTGCGGGACGGGTTGTAGTTTGTATGGGTACTATTTTGGCGTACATGCGACTTTTTGATCACTTTTTATTACTTATTTTGTGAGGGGTGGTGACCAAAAAATAGTGATTCTGGCATTGTTTTTCGTTTTGTTTTTTTGCGTGGTTCACTGTGCGGGAAAAATAATATTATAGTTTTATAGTTGGGGTCGTTACGAACGCGGTGATACCAAATATGTGTACTTTTTTTTTACGTGTTCATTTTTTTTTCCTATAATGAAAGACTTATTATAGGAAAAAAAGCAGTTCTTGTTTATATCACTTATAACTTTTATTTTTACACTTTTTTTAAAACATTTTTATTCTTTTTTTTACTTTTTTCACCTGTCCCACTAGGGGACACTTAGACTTGCAGCTCTGATCGCTGCTGGAATACATTACACTACACACGTAGTGTAATGCATTTCAACTGTCATTGTGACGTGACAGTCACACTGACAGGAAGCCTACGACGACCACCCTCGGGGTGGTCCTCATAGGCTTCTGTACATGGCAACCCGGAAGCCATTGTCTGGCGTCCGGTTGCCATGGGTACCATCGCCAGCCCCCGTGATTTCACATGGGGGCTGCCGATCGGCGCTAAAGACCTTAATTGTGGCGTTCAAAATCGAGCGCCGCAATTAAGGGGTTAACTGCCGATATCAGCGGCGACAGGCCGCTGATCGGCAACGGGGAGAGCAGGGCTGACACCCTGCACAGTTAACCGCCGCTGCGGTGTAGCGCCGCGCGGCGGTTAACTGTCAAAGCACTGCCGTAACTGTACGTCAAGGTGCGCGAACTTACTGCTCACCATGACGTACAGTTACGTCATGGTGCGTTAAGGGGTTAAATATTTTATTTTTTTAATAAAAAGTTCAATCAGTGTGTTTTGCTCAACTTTATAATTTCGTTTTTATTAAAAAATATTTTTACTTTTTGAGGTACAGCTACTATGTATTCTGTATACAGAGGAGATGCATCGTTCACTTTGACATGAATACGTTAGGTCCGCGGCTTCAGTCTCAGCGGGTCCTCCATGTCCTTGACACGGAGAATCGAGCTGTTACCGATCATGTTTAAGTTCATAACCTAAAAGTGATGGATAACAGGTGGATCCAGCGTGTCAACTGGTCCGGCGTGTCCCTAACGCTGAACCAATCAGTCCCGCGGACCTGATGGATTCAGGTCTTAGCGCACGATACAGCTTCTCTGTATACAGGATACAAAGCAGCTGTATCTCAAAAAGTAAAAAGTAACTTTTTATAAAAAATAATTTTAAAGTTGCACAAAACACCCTGATTGACCTTTTTATATATATGTATATATATATATATATATATATATATATATAAACAAAGAGAAAAAGCAGCACCGTTCGTTCCGTGGGGGGTGCAAAAGATTCCCGTTCGGACACTTGACCAGTGTCTCAGTAATCAATAACCTCCAAAATACGAGACAGCACTCCGATATTTGTGAAAAATAGGATCACTTTAATGCGACGTTTCAGCCCTGCTCCATGGGGCCTTTCTCAAGCAGTACATTTCAGTGAACAGTGCACATTTAAATACATGATTTGTCAAAGAGCATGATTAAACAATAAAAAATACAATAAACACAGTATTGTACAGTTCTCTGTTTCCAACAAGGATTTAAAATAAAAATAGTAACAGTGCCTTTCCATGTGATTCCAGTAATCGTTGTGTATCATAGTTATTATGTGGGCATGACACCCATAATGTGTAAAAAGATCTAAATAAGATCTAATTGAATAAGTGGCTATTCATAAAGTGCAGGTGCATAACATACATGATTTTTAAAAAAATGCTTTAATCATTATTATTGAGCTCACCCTCTAACGGATCCCCTCACTTCATCCATGCTGTTTCGTTGTCCCAGTGACTTCCGGGAACAAGTTAACCACGTGACCAATCATAACATTCCAGCCTGAGTCATGACACGCACTCGTACATGTATATATATATAATCACTTTCGATGGTTTACATAGCCTTTGAACCCCGTTGGTGGTGGTCCTGTTTTGTTGCATTGCAACCTGAAATAAAAATGGATTTTAAATTACATTTTATGTAATGGACCTGACAAAATATTCCACATTGTTACAGTGTGGTGAAAAAAAATATACCTTATTAAAAAAAAAAAAAAAATTGTGCTTGAATTACACAGCCTTTGCGCTCTCTGATCTGAGTACAGAAGGGTAGATGAGTGAGGCTAAAAGCGTCTTTTCAGAGTGTGAACTTGTGAATACAACTCGGGGTGCGTCCCTTAAATCCACTTTTAAAAACCTCACTAGATTGCATAAGGATTATACAAGGAGTTGGTGGGAAATTCAGAGTCTAGAGAACTATCTCAAGAACAAAATAGTACCTAGAGGCCTGAGAGTCCCTGAGATTAATGTATTAATGTATTAATGTAGAATTCTAGTAGAGGAGGAGAAAATCCAGTTTGAGCATATTAGTGTTGAATTCAAAAAAGAGATTGAGACAGTCAAGACTCTGGTAGATACCCCAGGCTTTGATAAAAAAGACAAAACCTTACAGCAATCTTTAGAGCGGTTTACCAATCATTTGAAAAAGAGCGTAAGCACATCCAGTTCCAAAGGGACCTGCAGGAGTTTAGGGAGAAAAAAAGCTTATGATTTTGTCAATCAACAACAACAACAGTAGCAGCAAAGTAGGGTTTTAAGAGAATCTGACCCCTCCACATCTGAGAGTGAAACTACAGACTCTGAAAGAGTGGGCCCATTCTTTGGGACCAGTGGCGGTAGACAAAAATACAGGGGGGGTGCCAGAGGTAGGAATAGAGGCCGGGCTAGAGCCTCTTCCAATAGTGGCAGCAATAATTTTTTATCCAACAATCCCCCCATTTCCCGCTACACGGTGAGGGGGCAAAATGATTTATAAAGGGAAGAGGAACAGATAAATTACAGTTTATTAATTTATCAGAATACAGTTTAAATTCATCTGAGATCATTCTTCTGGAGAAGGGGCTTTCATTTGTCCCCACAGTGAAATTTGATTCATTTACCTGGGTGAAGGATTTGAATTTGTTTATCCATTTCAATTTACGAGCAAAGTTTTTTAAGCATCACAATAGAAAGAAATGTCTGGAAATGGGTTTAGAAGAATCTGATTTGGAAGGCCTAGAAACCTTGGAAGGGTTGCTTGAGGAATCAAGTAGAGCTCCAGGACTAGGTCCATTTACTAATCTTAAAACTAAAAGCAGGAGACTACCGCCATTGGGAGATTTTACAAATGTTGATCTGTTTGTTGATTTGGTGGGAGATGAGATAAAGGCTTTAGGTCAGGATTGGAGTGGAATGGACAACAATCTTTCTTGGTCCGAACGCGAAGCTCTGACCACTTTAGAAAAAAGACAAAACATTATTCTTAAAGCATCCGATAAGGGTGGTAATATTGTGGTTATGAGTAGAGAAGACTATAAGATGTGAGGACATCTTGCTCAATCCTGACTGTTATACCATTTTAAAGGAGAACCCCACAGCACAATTCAAAAAGGAGCTTCTGGACATCTTGTGTGATGCCCAAAGTAGAGCTCTGATTAGTGCTAGTAGGTTCAACTTTCTGTTCCCACAATTCCCTACTATGGCATGTTTGTATAGCCTGCCCAAAATTCATAAGGGGTACCCTCCCCTGCGTGGCAGACCTATTGTATCAGGTATCAATAATCTAACCCAGAATGTGAGCACATATATAGATGTAGTGTTGCGTCCCTTTGTGTTAAGTCTTACATCTTATGTGCGTGACTCCATGGATGTATTAAAACAAATTGATGGTATTACGCTGGAACAGAACACATTGTTGGCTAGCCTTGATGTAGAGGCATTGTATTCCTCTATTCCGCATGGGCTTGGTTGTGAAGCAGTGGAATATTTTCTTAATCTCGAGGCACTCAATATGTGGCTCACAATCAGCTTGTGTTGCAAATGTTACATTTTGTGTTAGAAGGGAACGTATTTGTCTTTGAGGATCACATCTTTCATCAGCAACGTGGCACAGCAATGGGGAGTCCTATTGCTCCCACCTACGTGTATTTGTATCTTGGCTGGTGGGAAGAGACAGTAGTTTTTGGGGAAAAATTTCAAATTGGACTTCATCAATAGGTCTTTGGACTAGATATATTGATGACGTTTTGTTGCTTTGGAATTCCACAGTTGAAGATTTTAATACCTTTGTGGCAGCCCTAAATGAGAATAATCTGTAGCTGAGGTTTACAAGTGAAATTAGTGATCGGGAATTATCTTTTCTGGATCTCAAAATCATAAAAACTAAAGAAGGCACAATTCAAACTAAAGTACATCGTAAGGAGACAACTACTAACAGCTTTTTACAATGGGATAGTTGTCACCCTTATCCCCTCAAACGAGGTATCCACAAGGGCCAATTTATGAGAGTACGCCGGTACTGTAGCTCTATGGATGACTTTGAGATACAGTCGCAAGATCTCACAAATAGATTGAAGGACAGAGGTTTCCCCAAAGGGGTAATTAGAAAAGCCTATGAGGGAGCGAGGGATTCAGATAGGCAGAGTCTCTTAGTTCCTAGACAACGGAAAGAAGAAAAAGTTACGAGACTTATAGGTACCTTTGACTCCAAACAATCTGAGATTATGAAAATATTAAAAAGATACTGGCGTATCCTCAGTGCAGATGCAGATTTGGTGGATCAGATTACACAATGGCCTTCAGTCACGTTCCGCAGAGGCAAGAATATCAGAGATAGGGTGATGCATAGTTGTTTTGACCCTATAACACAAAAAGGAACTTGGTTGAATAGGTAGATACCAGGTACACATAAATGTGGCAGTTGCAAAGCTTGTGACTTTATCCAGAATGGGAGAACATTTAAAAGTGTTACCACTAAGGTCGAATATGACATTCGAGACTTTGTTAACTGTAAAACAGCAGGGGTGGTTTATTTGATTACATGTCCATGCCCACTGAATTATGTGGAACATGTTGGAGATGTTAAAAATGAAAGAGATACTCCCATATCTAAGCACGTACGTGCAAAACATCAGGGCAGAGCGGAATGTCTAAAATTTCAGGCGATTGAACTGGTGCGTCCTCCAAAACAGGGAGGGGACTGGGACAATCTTATGCTGCGTAAAGAGGCCCAGTGGATCTATAGGTTGGCTTGTATACAGCCTGAAGGTCTAAATGAGCAAACAAACTATACCTGTTTTATTTAAATAGATATCCTAATGCTATCACCTATGGATGTCTAAGAATGTGTGTTGCTGTTTTTTCTGGATATTATACAATCACTTGCAGTGCACCATTCTTTTCTAACAGGCATAGTCGTTCTTCAGAAATAAATGTTTTAGATTCAAAGTGTGGCAAACACGAATATTGCCTATTCATTCACATATAGTGTATTTACAGAGAAGGTGCTTAATCTATGGCTGCCAAGTTGCGGATTTGAGCTGATCCGCAATGTTTATCCTAATGTTATCATCATACTCTGTCCCTGGTGAGAGTGGGCTTGAGTGCAGTAAGGAGATGCGTTCTCGGCCTCCGCCTGCACGTTTGGTTGATGTTGTTGATGTTACTTCCGGGTACGTCAGCTGACGGCCGGGAGTCACATTGTCAGACGTCACAGATGAGGTGGGCCACTGTGATTGGCTGTTTCGAAGGGCACTGCCTTAGCCCTGGGGGAGGAGTATTAGCTATATCAACTCTGGGTCCCGAGTGAAGCGTGCCGCTGACATCCATGCGAGCACGCTTCCGTGTTGTATAGCAGAATATCTGCTATTGTTTGAATATCGCTGGCACCATAGCCAGAATGACGAAGTTATAAGACCCCTGATGAAATATATGTATAGAAACGCGTAGGGTCAGGTTAGTGAGGGATCATAGCGTTAGGTGACAGCGGCACTGTTGTTCACCCTAGCACCACGTGATTTAGGAGCGGTAACTGCAGGCTCTGGTGTGTTTTAGGGTCAAATCCACTGATGCACCAATGTTGAAATGCTGATCCCATATATATATCTTTCAAGTATGCTCAGTTAGAGAGGGTTCACAAATGAACCAGTAATTTGAGTATTTGTTTAATAAGTTTTTAATGCACACGGTGGGACTTTCTCACAGTGGTGACTGTACCCCTGTTTTTAGAGAGTTATGAAATAAAATGTATACGTTTTACTCATTTATCACTTCAGTGAATCACAGAATTATTATATTAGTCTGATTTTTATTGTTTTAGAATCGCAATGAGATTAAAAATGGAGCCATTCTACGGTTGACATCATCACCAGTGAGTACTGATTTGCCAATAATTCCTAAACATCTAGTAGTATTTAATAAAAAAAATTCTGAGGATTGGTAAGGTATCTTTATCTTAAAACAACATTTTACAATTTACAGTATATATAGATATGATCTGCCAAAAAATTTTAATACGTTTTTAAATTCATTGCATTACTTACTTTCTATTAGTCCTGAATTACAGCTTGTGTTATAGTCCAAAGCTCATCTCTTGATTGGTATGGGAAACAGTCAAAGAGTCAGTTGATTTGTTCTACACAAATTTACTATACAATGCCTTGTGAAAAAAACGTGCACTATCCAGAAGGCACATCACAATATTCCATAGGTGAATATATGCTTTATAAATATGTTCTCGTGAAATAATATTTTTCAAATGTTCCATGGAGTATTCCCATCTTAGAAATTGATGCCATATTTACAGGAAATGCCATAAATGCATAATAGGTGTGGTCGTAATTCCCAGAATCTTCAATGGATATCTTATAAATGCGTAAAATGGGAATACCCGTTTGAATTAACTCCGTTGGTAAATAATGCAAAACAAAGTTTTCTTGCACACGACCGAGATAGGGTTGTGAAAAACGGACCGAGTGTCTGTTGAATTTCACGTCCCGTCCGCGGTACAGGTGTACAGGACTCCTGACATCATAGACATTTATGATGCTATGAGTCCCTGCCTCCCTGCAGAACTGGTGTTCCGTACTGCATCATTTTGCTCAGTATTGAACAGCAGTTCCGTGGGGAGGCAGGGACTCCTAGTATCATAAATGTCTATGTTCACCTAAATCATTTATTTATTTTTTTGTAATAAATTATTTTATTTTCATTTTGTATAAAGTATACACAACACAATTAGAAAATGCCAGTGCAATACAGTCAACAGGCCACAGGTCGGCTATCAGCATTACATAAGTGCATGGGATCACATGAAATTAATACATCGCTCAAATCAAGTGTGAAAGAATCTCCGATATGCACCCTGAACCCGCAGCCGTGCATAATATTCTAGAAGCGAACATGAGAACAGTAAGGCTGGGTTCACACGACCTATTTTCAGGCATAAACGAGGCGTATTATGGCTCAATTTACGTCTGAAAATACGGCTACAATACGTCGGCAAACATCTGCCCATTCATTTGAATGCGTTTGCCGACGTACTGTGCCGACGGCCAGTAATTTACGCGTCGTCGTTTGACAGCTGTCAAACGACGACGCGTAAACTTTGCAACGTAATTTGAGCCGTTTTTCATTGAAGTCAATGAAGAACAGCTCAAGATTACGGGCGTCAAAGACGCCTCACATAATGCGAGGAGGAGCTTTTACGTCTGAAACGACGCAGCCGTTTTCTCCTGAAAACAGTCTGTCTTTTCAGACGTAAAAGGAAGCTAGCGTGTGCACGTACCCGAAGGAAAAGCAGGGACAGTAGGAAGGAGAGGAAGGTGACCTGACACACTGGATCTAGGTGTGAAGTCAAAAGGCCACGATGCCCTTATATTCCGCAGTGGATTGAAATCTGATCCATTCACGCCATGTTCTGAGGAAGGAGGCATGGGACCCTTTCATTGATGCCGTGAGGTCCTCCATTCTTATGATCTCCTGAATCTTGCCGAACCACATACCCACTGACGGGGGACAGGATTGTCTCCACAGTGCAGGAACACACACCCTAGCCGCGTTCACCAAATGGCGAACCACCGAGCGTCTCTACGTAGACAGAGGAACCTCACACAGATGAAGCAGGAAAAGGCCCGGGGATTGTGGGAGGGGGAAATCTGTAAATTTCGAGGAAATGCGCCACACCTCGGACCAGAAATCAGTCAGGAGTGGGCGGTCCCATAAAATATGCATGATATTACCCACATGGTCACCACATCTCCAGCATAATGGTGAGGCCGCCGGGATCATTGCATGCAATCTGGAAGCATCTGCACATAATCTTGTACCCTGCCTCCTGAAATCTGCTGGCCATAGAGGACTTATGCATCATGGTGAACAGGCGTTTACTTTTGTTCAAGGGTAAATGTCACGCCCAAGTCCCTCTCCCAGCTAAGCAGGTAAGGGGGTGGGGGCAGATTGGAGGGTGAGATCAAGAGAGTATAAAGTCTGGACAACGAGTGTCGAATCGTGCCCGTGCATGTACATAGGAGTTCAAACGGGGAGCAATCTCGCGGTTGCACCGCTGTATGTTCTAATGACGCCAGGAAGTGTCACAACTGGGTAACCTGCCACGCCGAGAAAGGGACCGGGTCCGACAAAAACTGTAGTTGAGCGCTTGACATCCACCTCCCAGCCTGCAAAAAGGCGAGTTAGATCACTGGGAAGTCGGGCTCCCAGGTATTTAAGCGAGTCCCTTGCCCACTTAAAAGAGAATGACTGACAGGTCAGTAACCAGAATCTGTGGTAACGAGATGTTAAGAGCCTCTGACTTCTGGTAGTTGATTTTGAAGTTGGATAGTCTCGAGTATCTACTCAACTCCGCCATCAGGTTGGGTAAGGAAATTCTAGGGGCTGTGAGGAAGAAGAGTAAATCGTCCGCGTAGGCGGCAACCTTATGGGGCCTGCCTCCCAAGTCCAAGCCCGTGATATCCAGGTTGGAGCGGATATGGCACAGCAAGGGTTCCAGGCATAAAATGAAAATCAGTGGAGATAGGGGGCAGCCTTGCCGTGTACCATTAATGATCGTAAATGAAGATAAGTGCCCTTTGACCTTAACCTGGGCTGATGGAGAGGAGTAGAGACCCGAGATCCAGGACATCATATGAGTCCCTATTCCTATATGCCGCAAAGTTGCCAATATAATGTCCCAGCTGACCCTGTCGAAGGCCTTCTCTGCGTCCGTCGACAAAAAACAAGTGGGGTGTCACGTCCATGGCCGGGGGTCGCCGTTCTAACTCGCCCCCTGACGATCCCGGCCATGGACACCTCCTCTGCTCGGCGTCCTCCTCCTTCTGGCAGACGTCGGCACTCTCTCCCGGGTCCCCGTGCTGTTTCCCGCAGGGTGCACGCGCGTGCACGGCCTTAAAGGGCCAGTACGCGTCCAGCTGTCAAAAATCAATTATCAGCCCAAATGGCTGCTGGACTATAAAAAGGGGCTCTGCCCACTGGTTCCTTGCCTGAGCGTTATTGTATACCCTAGTCTGTCTTGCTAAAGGTATCCCAGTGTTTTCCAGTTCCCAGTGTTACCCGTTCCTGCTTCCTGTACCCTGCATCCCGTACTATCGTTACCTGCTGTGAAAGTCAAGTCGTGTCTTCCGCTGCATCCGCGGCATCACCTGCTGTGAAAGCCAAGTCGTGTTCCTGCCACTGTCTATATTGCCTCAGGTACCCGTTCTGAACTATAGACATTGTTTTGTACCTTGTTGGCCAGCTGCAACCCTGCTACGCGGTACGGCCCAGTGGGTTCACACCCCGCGCCATGACATGGGGAGGGATGAAACTGCCGCCTGGTACAATAAATTAATCGCCCGTGTGGTGTTATCTCGTGCTACCCATAAGGGTATAAAACCCACTTGGTCGGTATGTATCACATTGTGTAGGAGCGGAGTCAACCGATATGCCAGAATCTTCGCAAATAGTTTCAGATCTACATCCAGTAGAGAAATAGGACGATAACTCTGGCATAGGGATGGGTTCTTCCCCTCCTTGGGTATGACCGTAATGTGTGCCCTCAACGTGTCTCCAGGGATGGAGCCCACCTCAGTGAGTGAATTAAAGGCCCGGATGAAGTAGGGCGTGAACACGTCTGAGTAGGTCTTGTAGCACGGCAGGGTCATTCCGTCTTGGCCTGGGACCTTCCCCTTGGGTGAGTCCTTCAGTGCCCATGACAACTCCTCCGGGGAGATGGGGGCCTCCAAGGCCGCAATATCGTCTAGTGGGATAGATTTCATCCCTGAGGACCGAAGATACTGCTCGATCTTCTCCAGCTGACTGCTGCCGTCCGGAGAGGATGCCTTCGGGAGGTTATAAAGAGAGTGGTAATAAGCATGGAAGGCCTCTGAAATGTCTTGTGGGAGCTGCAGCCGTTCATTATGTGGGCCTAGGACGTGTGGGACATAGGTACGTTAACGGGTTTTCCAAAGAGCACGGGCCAGGGTCCTACTGGGTTTGTTACTAAATTCATAAAAGTTCTGTCTACATTTAACTAAGGTGGCCTTCGCCTTTGCAAGACAAAGTGAACGTACCTGCTCCCTCAACTGCCCCAGTTCTGCCCCTAACACCCGATCCTGAGATACCTTATGGGACTGTTCTAGTCTATGTATTCGGGACAGTAAGTCCCGGAGATGAGCCGTCCGCTCTTTCTTAAGTTTGGCTCCGATTCGTATAAAGGAACCGCGCACCACGCATTTGTGCGCCTCCCAAATACAAAAATAGTCCGTCCCCGGCGTGTTGTTTGTGTCGAAGTACTCCACCAGTTCCCTGCGAACATCGGAGAACACTGTCGGGTCTTGTAGGAGCGATTCGTTCAGTCGCCACTGCCAAGAACGAGGGTGGGCCGTTGGGCGAGCTAAGGTGAGAGTAATAAGGGCATGATCAGATATCGTTATGTCATCTATTGAGGATGATGTAAGGCTAGAGAGATGTATGTGACACAGGAAAAAGAAATCCAACCTAGAGTAGGAATTGTGTGGTGCCGAATAAAACGTGTAGTCTTTGGTTGAGGGATGCATAACCCGCCACGCGTCTACAAGTTGGTGCTCATGCAGCAATCGACGTATACGACGGTAAGCTGCCCTGGGTAGAGAGGAGTGCCCTCGCGAGGTGTCTAATACGGGGTCCAGTGTGACATTTAAATCCCCCCCCCAGTATTAGGGTGCCTTCCATAAAGCCATCCAGCGCCTTTAAAACTCTGTCCAAGTAGGCCACTTGACCAGAGTTAGGGAGATAGTATGAGGCCAGTGTGTACAGTGCGTTATCCAACTTACCCTTCACAAAAAGGTACCGGCCCGCTTCATCTGTGCTGGTCTCTACGTGTTCCCAGTGGAGGGAACGTGAGATCAGGATGGAGACTCCCTTAGTCTTGGAGTCAAGGGATACACTATGATACCCATCAGGGTAGTTAGAGTCCGTGAGCTTCGGGATGCAATCTGCCCGAAAGTGGGTTTCCTGCAGGAAGGCTACGTGTGATTTTCTTTTCCTCAGAAGACGGAGAATGGAGGACCTTTTTTTCGGAACATTCAGACCCTGCGGATTCAGGGAGACAACGGTAATGTCAGACATGGTAGCGGATTTAGGCATGGACAGAAGGGAAAGGGGAGGGAGAAAAAGAAAGAGAAAAAGAAGAAGAAAGAGCTCCTGCACAGGAGCAGCAATACAGAAAGAGCCAGGAAACACAAGTTCTCTAAAGTCGAAGTACAGTATCTCTCCACTACTCAACGTGAGCTATGTCGCCCGCAGAAGGCCTTCAAACATGACACGACTGC
This sequence comes from Rhinoderma darwinii, assembly GCF_050947455.1. Taxonomy (NCBI): domain Eukaryota; kingdom Metazoa; phylum Chordata; class Amphibia; order Anura; family Rhinodermatidae; genus Rhinoderma; species Rhinoderma darwinii. The sequence goes on from NC_134691.1 coordinate 244,415,712, forward strand.
ACAGAACCCTAATGGGGAACGAGGAAAGACAGCAGTGCAAAAACAGTGTTTCAGCAATTCAATTGTCAACTAGATATCTCAATTAAACTAAAGTGCATGGAAGCCCCGGACTCACCAAATCAACAATTAACAATTCCATAACCCACCTTCCCCCACTTGGTGAAACAGGTGAGACAGTTGAAACATCCCCCCAACCGGTGAAAACCTTCCCTCCCCCCAGGCCCACAGCAGTACAGATGGTCGTATAGCGATACCAGCAATGCATTCTTTACCGTCCTCCAAGAACCATATGGAAGAAAAAGGGGTGGGAAGAAGTACAGGTAAATGTCCACATAGGAGTGCCGAAGATCATTCAATCCCTCCGCGGTGAACATCGTCCTGGAGGATGAGGGTCAACGCGCCTGAACCCACGGTCTCGGCGCGGAGATCGATGCTCTGGGGGTCGGAGTTCTGGCGGCTACGCTCCTGGTCGATTCGGAGGATGAGACACATAATCTGGATACGGGCCTCCTCTGGGAGCGAATGGTGCCGGAGGGTCAGTACAGTCTGGTAACCGCACCGGTGGGATCTCCAAGAACCGGAAGGCCTCCTCTAAGTCATCCTGGGAGCGGACCGCAAATGACATTCCCTGCTTGCGAAGGATGATATGGCAGGGGTGTCCCCACCTGTAGGTTGCACCTGTTGCCTATGTCGCTTCCAGTAACGGACGGACAGTTCTGCGCATGGAGAGTTTCAGTCTTGAGACATCTGGCAGGACTATAATGTCCGTACCGTTGAAAGGGACCGCCCCCTTCTCCCAGGCTCTCCGGGCAATCTCCTCTTTCTGCTTGTAGAAATGTACTCTACATATAACATCTCTGGGTCGGTTGCCATCTCTATCCCGGGGGCCCGCCAGTCTGTGAACTCTGTCCATCTCTGTGGGCACATCCCGCGGACGCTCCAGTAACTTGTTAAAAATGTGTGTCACAGCATCGTAAAGTCCATCTGGGGGTACAGACTCGGACAAACCCCTCAGTTTCAAATTATTACGCCTCCCCCTATTCTCGACATCATCCAAATGTAGGGAGAGGTCGCAGAGTTGCGTAGCTTGGGTAGCCAAGGACTGAGAGAGGACCGATATGTCCAGGGAAGATACGGAATGCTGGCACTCTAATGTTTCCACCCGCGTGGCCAGAGCTCGTACATCTTGTGTTACCGCCCCTATGGCCCTGTCGTGTTTCTCCTCTAACCGGGCGAGGCGGAGGTCCAAGTCAGTTTTTGTGGGCAGTACCTTGACCATCTCCCAGAGTTCTGCCAGGGTCCGTTCCATTGAGAGCAGGGGGCCCGGGGACAGGCCCGTGTGATGATCCCCTTCGTGCACTGGTGGGGTGGGGGTCCCCCTGAAAATGTCTGGCATTTCCTGACTCTGCTGGCTGTCTGGTGTTGTCGCCTGCCGCTGCACGGGCGGTAGAAATGGCGCCTCATGCACCCTGCCCAGTGGCGCCGTGTTAGATACCCTGCGCCCGTGTGCTGGCTGGGGCTGGAGATGGGGAATGGCCTCTACCGGGGCCGGTGGGGTTGGCCCTGGGAATTCCGTCCCACACTGACCTCTTTCTGCGGACGACATCTCCCCTCCAGGGGCTCGGGAGCAGCCGCCGGTCTGTAGCCGGCCGGAGGGAGAAGAAGGCGGAGTGTGCCCACGAGGCGACAGAGTCTGGGTGCGGCCTGCAGGAGGAGACAATGAGGACTGCTGCGGAGTGCCGTCCAGAGTGGACCGGAGAAACCGGCCGATTGAAGGAGTGCCTGAGGCGTCCGGGAGGTTCCTGCGGTGTTTCCCCCTGGTCATTCTGAGTCGGGAGACCGGTGAGTAAGTCCTGTCGGGCGATTTTCAGCGGGGTAAGTCCTGAGCTACATACACACGCGTCCTCACACCGCCATGCCTAAGCCACGCCCCCCCTCACCTAAATCATAAATGTTCACGTGTACTGCGGTCGGGCTGGGAAATCCAGCCGGCACTCGGTCCGTTTTTCTTTGCCCGATCTTGGTCTTGTGCAAGAGCAGTATGGCTATATTCACACGACCGTGAAAAAAAATGTCCATTAAAAACTGATCAACTGTCAGTTTTTCATGGCCATTTTGCTTCAGTGTGTCTAAATTTTCATCCATTTCCAGTCCGTCTGTCCGCTTTTAATGGCCGTTTGATATCCGTTTTGCATCAGTTTTTCTTGGCCGTTAAAAAAAAAAAAACTGATGCATTTCATTGGTCAGGCTTTTTTTGTCCCAACCCCCTGAAAACAACCAAAAGAAGGTCACATGTTCACCTAGACACTATTTACAGCCTCCCTGTATATGATGCCACACACCTCCCTGTATATGATGCCACACACCTCCCTGTATATGATGCCACACACCTCCCTGTATATGATGCCACACACCTCCCTGTATATGATGCCACACACCTCCCTGTATATGATGCCACACACCTCCCTGTATATGATGCCCACACCTCCCTGTATATGATGCCACACACCTCCTGTATATGATGCCACACACCTCCTGTATATGATGCCACACACCTCCTGTATATGATGCCACACACACATATATATATATATCCTTACTATGCAGCCTGCATATGATGCCACACAGCCTCCCTGTATATAATGCCACACACCTCCTGTATATGATGCCACACATCTCCCTGTATATGATGCCACACACCTGCTGTATATGATGCCACACACCTCCCTGTATGATGCCACACACCTCCCTGTATATGATGCCACACGCCTCCCTGTATATGATGCCACACGCCTCCCTGTATATGATGCCACACGCCTCCCTGTATATGATGCCACACACCTCCCTGTATATGATGCCACACGCCTCCCTGTATATGATGCCACACGCCTCCCTGTATATGATGCCCACACCTCCCTGTATAATGCCACAAGGCCCCCTGTATATGATGCCACAGACCCCCTGTATATGATGCCACATATAGCCGTCATACGGCTGTTTTTCAGTGTCGTGTGAATAAGGCCTAAGACCATAGTAAATACTCCTCCATACCAGTGTATTGTTTCAGTGCTAGTACATATCACCTAATGAGAACCTAATATAATGTTATGAATTAGTAAGTTTATATTTTACATGTTGCACAAGAGAACCAAAATTGTGTTTTGCTTTCCTGGTATTTTTTGATAATGTGATTCAAGTTGCATGCGTTGTTCTTAAGAGCTGCTTGTCACTACTGAGTCTGATCACTGGACACGGACTGTCGTGAGGCCCCCACAGCTCAGAACAATTCTTGACAACATCCGTAGGGATGGAGATATAACTATAGATTTTATCACCCTGTTTGACCACTCTGGAAACTATTTGATTTTTGATATTTTTAGTGGCCAAGCAATAAACATTATTATTGACATAGAAACCCAAAAGGTTAGGCAAATTTCTAGGCACATTGGCTACCTGGCTCTTGTGATTTGTCCATCCCTACTCTGTAGCCTATGACACTCATGCCAATGATAATTAAACAATTGTTTGCATTCTTAACATATTAAACATGTTTTATACCTCCATGCACTGTCATCGTGTTCACTAGCATCTGTGTCCGATGGACTCAGACACTATTGAATGTGGCGTCGCTACCGATATGGCTGCTACAGTGGTAGTTACACGCCGGCTACTCTACATTCTCCAGATATTGAGTTTGTCTGAATAAACATAAGGTAAAATATGAAAATGTGTTTAAAATAAAACCTAAAGAGGATTTCATCACTTCACTTTCATATGTCAAGTTTTAGATTTCATATGTTTGTGTGAGAAAAATAAATCTCACGTACCGATCTACTGTTCTTTGTGTCCCTGCTTAGACTCACACTGCTCAGCAGCTCCATGAGAGAGTCCATTCTTCAAGTATGGACGTCAAGCTAGAAGCACTAAAGGATTTGGCCAGGTTTTCACGAGATATTACTTTTGCTCAAGAGTTCATAAACCTGGATGGTATTTACCTTCTCACACAAATGGTGGAGAGTGGTACAGAGTAAGTTTCTCCTGCTTTATATACATTGTGAAATACAGAGGACTGGTTTTCCATTTTGAATTCAATAGGACTGATACATGAAAAGCGTTCTAACAAAAAGTGTCGGTCATTGGTTGCTAAGGGAAGCACAAACACTTTTTCTTAGAATAGTATAATTCATTGGGTCTACTATGTTTTAATATTATAATAAAGGGATGCACTGACCTTCTTGTTATTTTTAACCATATCTTTGTTTTGGTATTTTTTTTTTTAAATGCTGTCTAACAAATTTGATTATCAAGGCCTTATATCGAAATCTGCTTTGATCAAACGGTTTCTTCTTATATCAAGTGCACACCCCCTTTAAATTTCATTGTAAATTCTGCTAATGTCGTAAATGGGGACCTAATGTTTTTTTCCCAGTTTAAACCAATTATTGTCATATTGGCGGTTCATCTAGAGCAGGGGTCTCAAACTTGGAAGGTAAATGGGCCACACAAAATTTGAAGTTGACTGGCCGCATTACTTTCAAATTTGATACAATACAAAATTATTTGTTAATTAATTAGTTATTTGAACTAGTATAATACTACATTACTATAATAGTGTAATGACCACACAGGGTTAACCCCTTCAGGGCACAGCCTGTTTTGGCCTTGTGGACACAGATGATTTTTTCAAATCTGACATGTGTCGCTTTATGTGGTAATAACTTTGGAATTCTTTAACCTATCCAAGCGATTCTGAGATTTTCTAGTGACATAATATTGTACTTTGTTAGTGAAAAAATTTGGTCGATAAATTCAATATTTGTGAAAAACTTCACATTTTAACGAAAATTAGCATGGTCAAACAGATAGTAATACCGCACAAAATAGTTACAAGGCACAGAACTTTGGCAGCAATTTCTCATATTTTCAAGAAAGTTTCAAAAGGCTATCTTTTCAGGGACCAGTTCAGTTCTGAAGTGGCTATGAGGGCCTTATATATTAGAAAGTCCCCATAAATCACCCCATTTTGAAAACTGCACTCCTCAAAGTAGTCAAAACAGCATTCAGAAAGTGTTTTAACCCTTTAGGTGTTTCACAGGAATTAAGGCAAAGTAGATGTGAAATTTCCCAAATTATTTTTTTTTTTTGCTGAAATTAATTTGTAATACATTTTTTTCTGTAACACAGAAGATTTTTACCAGAAAAATGCCAATATTTATTGCCCAGATTCTGCAGTTTTTAGAAATATCCAACAAGTGGCCCTAGTGTCCTAATAGACTGAAGCACCAGCCTAAGAAGCAAAGGAGCACCTAGTGGATTTTGGGGCCTCCAGTTTTTAGGAATATATTTTAGGCACCATGTCCGGTTTGAAGAGGTCTTGCATTGCCTAAACAGTCAACCCCCCCAAAGTGTCCCCATTTTGGAAGCTACACCCCACAAAGTGTTTTTCTGGGGGTATAGTTAGCATTTTCATCTCACAGTTTTTTCTGCAGAATTTAGTGGATTTAGTCTGTGAAGATGAAAATCACCTTTTTGTCTGCGAAAACATATAATTTTTTCATTTTTACAAAGAATAAGGGAAAAAAAGCACCCCAACATTTGTAAAGCAATTTCTCCCGATTACGGCAATTCCCCATATGTGGTAATAAACTGATGTTTGGACTCCCAACAGTGCTCAGAGCGGAAGGCACGCGTTTTGGATTTTGGATTCACAGATTTTGCTGGATTCGTTTTCAGTGCCATGTCGCGTTTGCAACGCCCTGGAGGTACCAAAACCGTGGAATCCCCCCCAAAAGTGACCCCATTTTGGAAACTACACCCCTCAAGGAATTTTTCTAGGGGTATAGTTATCATTTTGATCCCACAGGTTTTTTTTGTAGAATTTAGTGGAATTAGGCCGTTAAAATAAATATCAACATTTTTTTTCCACTAAAAGGTTGAATTTTTCAATTTTCACAAGGGATAAAAGAGAAAAAGCACCCCACACTTTGAAAAGCAATTTCTCCTATGTACGGCAATACCCCATATGTGGTCATAAATGTTTTTTTTTTAATTAGAAATTAATTAACCCTTTCAGGACTGATCCTTTTTTGCTTTTTCCATTTTCGTTTTTCACTCCCCGCCTTCCAAGAGCCATAACTTAGTGCAGTGTGTGAGGGCTTATTGTTTGTGGGAGGAGTTGTAGTTTCTATTGACACCATTTAAAGTACCATATAATGTACTGGGAAACTGAACAAAAATTATTTGCGGATTGAAATTGGAAAAATACTGTGATTCCTCCATTGTTTTCGGGGTTTTGCTTTTACGTATTTCTGCGTCTCAATACGATTACGGTGATAAATTTATATAGTTTTTTTTATATTTTACTACTTTTACAAAGATAAGACCATTTGTTAAAATAAATTGTTTTGTATCATCACATTCTGAGATGCATAACTTATTTTTGGTCGATTGAGCGGTGTGAGGGCTAATTTTTGGCGGGATGAGCTGTAGCTTTTATTGGTACCATTTTATGTTACATACAACTTCATGATCACTTTTTGTTACATTTTTTTTTTAGAGCGAGGGTGACCAAATAAACAGCGATTTTGGCATTTTCAATTCTTTATTTCTTACGGCGTTCACCGTGCGCAATAAATTACGTTTCACTTTATTCTTCGGGTCGGTACGATTATGGCAATACAGTATGTATAGATTTTTTGTGGGGTTTTGCAGCATTTGCACAATAAAATTTATTTTCTATAAAATAATTGTATTTTCTGTGTCCCCATATTCTGAGAGTCATAACTTTTTTTTAGTCAAAAAAGCTGTGGGGGTGTTGTTTTTTGCGGGACAGGTTGTAGTTTTTATTGTTATAAAGAATAAAGGGGGAAAGGGAAATTGTGCGGAAAAGAAGCATTAGGATCAAAGGATTTCTAGACAATAAAGAGATGTAGGACCAGCTTTGAACAGTATGTTATACCTAACAGGAGAGATGAGCGAACCGGGAGATCCGAATCCGGTTTCGGTCCGAACATCGCAAAAAGTTCGGTTCACAGCGAATCCGAACTTCACCGGGTTCGGCCGAACACGTTTTGACCGAACCCAGACGGGCAGAAAAAACATTACAAAAATATTATACTAATCGGCAGCCACTTGTCTCTATCAATCACTGATAGAGAAAAGAGGCTGCTGATTAAAAATAAAATAAAAAGCATTTCATACGTACCCGGTCGTTGTCTTGGTGACGAGTCCCTCTTCTTCCTACAGTCCGACCTTCTTTCCTGATGCTGCAGCCTGTGATTGGCTGCAGAGGCGGTCACGTGGGATGAAGCGTCATCCCTGGAGGCCGGCCTTCTGACGTCATCCTGACGTGCGTGGTCGCCACTACAGCCTGTGATTGGCTGCAGCGGCGACATGAATGAAACATCATCGCTGGAGGCCGGACAGGAGGAATGTAAGTATGAACTTATTTTTTTTTTTTATTACATTAAAATTTTATTTTCCGCGCGCCGAGCATGGTACTGTCAAGGTTGCTGAAAGAGTTAGTGCAGCCCATTAACTCTTTCAGCACCCTGGACAGTACCATGCTCGGCGCACGGAAATTACAGGTTCGGTCAGAACTAGTTCTGTCTGAATCAAACTTTTTTGTGAAATTCGGCGAACCAGCCGAACCGAACTTTTCATAAGTTCGCTCATCTCTACCTAACAGGGATAGGGTGAACGGTCCTTCATTAAGAATACCCTATTATATTTTCAAATCCCATTTGGCATGTGTCACCAAATCGATAGAAAAGAGGGAATAGAGAGGGAAGGTACATGGATCAAGTTGCTGCAGTAAGGTGCTTGCAGTAGCAGAACCAGATTGCAACGTTTATCTCCCTGGAGCACAACACCACATTGGTTATTGGATTGCTCCAGATTCAAGCCGCAATCCGATTATGTTCCTCAGACCTACATTTGATAATGTATGGTGTAATTGCCCAGTATTGTTGCTCTTATGAGTCAGCAATGAGTCTATTATTTAAGTTACCAGTAGTGAATGCATTTGAATGCTTCTGTATTTTATATATTTATTTTAGATTTGATTAGGAACAATAGCAGTATTTATTATAAAAATCGGGCAACATAGACCACTATGTAATGAAAACAGCCTGGGGAACACCACTGCTCCTTCAAATTTTGCAGGGAGGGCACCACCCAATCACAGATTGGGTTTAATAGATCATAGTTATTACTGTCTGAGAAGACTTCACTTGAAACGAGTGCTTTATTCTTGTCTTCCTTTATTTTGAAACAAAGGGTCTCTCATACAAGCGGCACTCGCTGCTCTAATGTAGCCACTGAGAGCATCAAATTATCTGTATGCTGTGTGTGGTGTTGTAACATCCACACACTCAGTAGTGCGAGCTCCCGGCTCACTGCACTGTGTGCCGAGGGTACAGAGCTCCGTCCTCATTCCGATGCCCGGCAGTGATGTAGCACATCTGTTACACACCCCGCGAATCAGATGGTAAGTAAAAGCAGTAATGAGTCACCGCTCTCTCACTTAGCAGTCACATCGGCTACGGCCTCATGCACACAAATGTATTTTTGTCCTCTCGTAAATACTGGCGTAAATACATTTCCTTGGTCACACGTATTCAACACGTATTGCACCAGTATTTACGGACCCGTGCCCGTAAATACGGGTCCGGTGTCCCAGTATTCCACCCGTATTTACGGGCACATTTTCGCTGCAAAATTGCACTAATCGGCAGCCCTTCTCTATCAGTGCAGGATAGAGCAAAGGGACAGCCCTTTCCGCAGTAAAAGTAAAAGAAATTCATACTTACCCGGCCGTTGTCTTGGTGACGTGTCCCTCTCTTGACATCCAGTCCGACCTCTCTGGATGACGCGGCAGTCCATGTGACCGCTGCAGCCAGTGATTGGCCTTTGATTGGCTGCAGTGGTCACATGGGATGAAACGTCACCCCGGGAGGCCGGACTGGGGGAAGAAGAAGAAGAGTTCTGTGTAAGTTAACTTTTAATACTATTAACTCCAGCGGTAGTCACTGTCCCGGGTGCTGAGAGTTACTGCCAATCAGTTAACTCCTTCAGCACCCTGGACAGTGACTATCCCCTGACGTCGCCTAGCAACGCTCCCGTAATTACCGGTGCACACACGTAGCCACCCGTAATTATCGGAGCCCCATAGACTAATATGGGCCTGCCCGTGCCGTTATTACGGCCTGAAATAGGACATGTTCTATATTTTTCAACGGCACGGGCACCTTCTTGTAAGCATACGGGAAGGTACCGTGGCCAATAGAAGTCTATGGGCCCGTAATTACGTGCGTTTTTACGTTCGTGTGCATGAGGCCATAGCATGCTGGTGCCCAGCTGAAATTATTCTCACTCAGATAATGGCATAAAGCTATGGATCTACAATGACTCCCTAAACTTTCCTTCAATTGTGCTAACCCTGAACTAGAGCCGGATTTGTCCCGACACGTGTTTTGCTGATGTCAGTAAGCTTCTTCCAGGGGTGTGGGCGCTCAATTTTTGGCGTCTTTTATGTGCTGATTTGGGATTGACAGCTGTCATGGCCAATCACAATTCTCTTTATTAAAAACAATGTTTATATATATAAAAACTCCTACACGGTTAAAACTATAAGTGACTAGATTAATTGTTGAATAGGGGTTATTACCCTAGGGCATGAGAACCTACCCACTTATATTTTAAAAAACTCAATCTCTGTATTATTTGCATAGCATGCATTCTTACAGATATTTATTTGGTGTACAAATTTCATGGCTTCTATTTTAAATTTGCTTATATTATTTTTATTTAGTTTTAATTATGATATATCTTTAGTTTGATTATTACATTTTCTTCATTTTCATATTTCGTTTTGTTTTATTATATTTTATTCGTGTTACCAACATCAAGCAACCTATTTAATTTTTATTGACTTTTATGTTGATTGTCTAAATATTACAAACACCTATCATTTATTCTAAACCACGATTGTAAGACAAACTGATATATTTATATATGTATATATAGTTCCCATTATGAGTAGCAATGGAAATTACTCTTCCAGAGTCCATAGAATAGTTATTCTCCACAGTCCCAGAGGAGTGTGGACTTATAGACAAAACGGTCCTTGATTTGCATGACCAGTTGTATCGACATCTATAGATATATATATATATATATATATATATATATATATATATATATATATATATATATATATATATATATATATATATAGCTACCAAGCCCACTAGTTATTATTTTCATGGACATAGAAAGTTACAGGAAGCATCCAAAGTTGAATGATTTCAATTAGTCCATGTGGACTCACTGACTTCATTCTGTAGATCCATTTACTCTCCTCTATCAGTAAAGAGTTGTCTAGTTCTCCTCCTCTGATTCCCAAGGATAAATGACAAATGGCCCAGCCGTTAAGTTCCCCAACATTAAGATAGTGTCTAAGATTGAAATGTCGAGCTACGGGGTCGGTTGAAAAGGCTTATTCTTCTTATTTGCCATTTGTTCCATTCCATCATAGTTTTTAATACTGTTGATATGTTCACATATCCTGATCTTCAACTCTCTCTTAGTTTTTCCAACATCGTTTAAATTGCATTGACACCGGAGCATGTAGATGATACCTTTAGTAGAACACAAAATGTACTCTTTGATGGTATAGGACTTCCCTGCACCATCTTCAAAAACCTTTATCTTCATCAAGATTTGACATGCGGTGCAGGTCCAACATGGAAAAAAATCCTGAGAATTTTCGGGACTTTCTATGAAAACATTCTCTTGAGAAATGGCTCTTGATTTATATGTTGACCAATTTTATTATTCTTTCTATAGGCTATTGAGGCTTTAGGACCTAGATGTTTTTGTACATCTTGGTCAAGAAGCAGGATCTTCCAGTGGTTGTTGATGATTTTGTTCATCTCGTGCCATTTGTCTTGTAGTGTTGTAATAAATCTTACTTCATTATCATTATTTTTCACTTTGTCTTTAATTACCAGTATTGTATCCCGATCCGTACGAAGTGCTTGGTTATAGGCGTATTTGATTTGGCGTCCTGAGTAACTTTTTTCTCTCAAACGATCTTTTAAGGCTATAGCCCCAAGTTTGAATTTCTCAAAGGTTGAGCAATTTCTTCTCAACCTCAGAAATTCGCCCTTGGGGATTCCTTTTATCGTTCTCCATAAGTGAGCACTTCTCGCATCCAACAGACTGTTTGTAGCTGTCTCTTTTCTATATAAATCTGTCTCAATTTCTCGCTGGTGATTGATGCCAATTTTAATATCAAGGAAGGGCATTTTAATTTTACTATCATTAAATGATAATTTGATATTTAATTGGTTATTGTTCAAAACATTCACAAATTCTAAGCGTTTTTGTTCCTGTCCCCACCATATACATATGACATCACCTATATAACACCATCGTAGTTGATATATGCTGATAGATGTTACATGTGAATAGTCTGATGTCATTTATCTGATGTTTGGAAACAAATGAGTTTATCTAACATGAGGATTAAGATGTGGTATGTTTACTTAGCTTTTTCTCCTTCTTTTCCTTAATGACAGTCAGATTTGTCCTTTTGAGTTTAAACTGTGAACCGATCACTCTGTTGCTATGAGATTCCTACCAAGTAACTACATACCTGAATACACCATTGTGCCTGGGATGAGAATGTCGTCCACTCACAGTTCCTGGTTGATGATGACTATTATTTTTGCGGTTCTTTATACCACAATTCTGCTTTGAGTTATGTAAAGATTTAATTTGTCCTTATTTATGTCTCGTTTTGATTTCATATTTATTTTTTTATTTTTTCACACATGGATATGATGCTAATAATACCTATATATGATAATAATATATATGTTCTGTATACCTGTAGTGCCCGACGAAGGTCTTTTGACCGAAACGTTACGTTGCACGCACCAAACCCTTGGCATCTATCATAATAAAAATTTCAAGAAACTTGATTTTGACGTCTGTGTGCCGAATACTTCTTCCAAATCACCTATATAACGACGCCAGGTCGTTATATTGTTAGGCCTCATGCACACGACCGTGTTTTTGCGGCCGCAATTCCCCCGAATATCCACGGGAGAATTGCGGCCCCATTCTTTTCTATGGGGCCGTGCACACGACCGTAGTTTTTGCGGTCCGTGCACGGCCCGGGAGCCCGTACCGCAGAAAGAACGGGCATGTCTTATTACGGCCCGGTTCTGCGGTCCGGGCTCATTGAAAACAATGGCCGCGGCCATGTGCATGTCCTGCGATTTGCGGGCGGCCTGCGGCTGACAGTCCGCTGACAGTCCGCAGCCGGCCGACCCGAAAATCACGGCCGTGCACACGGCTACGGTCGTGTGCATGAGGCCTTAGTATAATTTTCCAGCTGTTCGCTAAACACAATTTCTTCCTCCCACCACCCAAGGAACAGGTTGGCAAAGCTGGGTGCACAGGCCGTGTCCATCGCTGCTCCCTGGGTCTGTAGGAAGAAGCATGTGTCGAATAGAAAGTAATTTCTGGTCAAGATGAATTTAAGTGCTTTTAATACAAATATCAACCTATTTGGATTGTAATTGGGCTCTCACTGTAGAAAGAATTCAACTGCTTGGCATCCCAAATCATGCCCAATACACGTGTACAGGCTATCGACGTCACAAGTGACAAGGAGTTCATCCTTGTCCAAATTAGCGCCATCTAGCTCTTTAAGAGCCTGCATGGTATCACGAGTATAGGATGCCAATTTTTGCACCAAATAGCGAAGTTCATGGTCTAACCACTGACTGCATCTTTCAGTCAGACATCCCATGCCAGATACTATTGGCCTACCGGGGGGTTGCCCCAGGTTTTTGTGCACCTTGGGCAACATGTAAAATGTTGCCACTTTGGGATATCTGACTGAAAAAAACTTGGATTCAGTCAGTGTAATAGCCCGTTCATTGAGACCAAATTCAATCAATTTTTCATACTGTTTAAAAAATTGTACCGTGGGGTCACCCCACAGGGTTTTATAACAATTTTTATTGTGAAGTTGTCTCCTGGCTTCCTCCAATATACAACTCCTTTGGCCAGATGACCACGTTGCCCCCTTTATCAGACTGAATACAACGTCAGTCCACGTTTTCAGTTCTTCAAGGGCAACGTGTTCATCTGCTGAGGTATTATTGGTGGAGGATGATTAACTTATTTTTATTAATATCACTAGATACCAGCTCAATAAATATTTTAACCGCTGGACAAATGTCAAGAGATGACATTTGTTTGGATTTAGGTTTGAGTTTGTTTTTAATCTCAAAAGTTCCAGATGTTCCATCTATTGGATTGACTAATTCATCCTCCTCCTCAATTAGTTCTTCCAAAACTCTAATGGTTTGTTGTTCTTCCTCATCAAAAAGGGTGGTTTGATTTGGATGTATTGCTTCTTTCTGACTAAAGATATTTTTATAAATTAATTTAAGTCCAAAAAGATGAAGGTCTTTAATAACCTCAAACTTATTTAGCCTAGGGGGTCATAAAGAAATTTAAGCCCTTCTTTAGAATTCTAGTTTGAGCATTGGTAAGGACATGATGGGAAAGATTGAGAATTTGCATACTTTTATGGGAAACTGGAGAATCATTTAGCGTCTCCTTTTCCCCCTGAATTGTCTCCTCCCTCTCGGTTCCGCTCTGTATCCCCATCTTTACCTGTCCCTTAAAAAAACTGACTCAGTTGAGAAAAGGCCTGAATTACACAATTTAGGGGATCTATTGGGATTGCTAGTGGATGTATCGGATTCCCCTTCTACTTCAGAGGAATCAGTAATATCTGATTCTCTAACTTCCGAGTAGGGCCTTGTTTGTAGAAAGTTTACTTTCTTTTTATTTTTAGCGATTTCACGGTCTCTCCTAGATTTGTAGTTTTTATTGGTACTATTTTGGGGTACATGCAACTTTTTGATCACTTTTTATTCTATATCTTGCTGGCATCGTTTTTCATTTATTTTGTTTGCGGCGTTCACCGTGTGGGAAAAAGAACATTCTAGTTTTATAGTTTGGATTGTTACAAATGCGGTGATACTAAACGTGTACTTTTTTAACGTTTTCATTTTTTTCCTATGATAGACTTATTATTGAAAAAAAAAAGTTCTTTTTTGTTAATTCTTTATTTTCGTGACCAAAAGACACATTTTACAAACAATAAGAATACATCTTGTACAGAAGAGAAATTGGAAAATAAAGACAGAAATGTTGGCAGATTTACTATGAACAATACATTATGTACATATAAGTGAGTAACACAACGTTGTTCAAATCCACGATAACTGGTAAACATAACCCAAGATGTAAGACACAGAGGTAGCAGAGCAGGAAATGGAAGAGAGGAAGTATAAGGCAGGGAGGGGGAAAAGGCAAAACTTCCCACCGAGGAAAGTCCTCAAAGACTAGAGAGAGCCCGTTATGGACTACTGAACTGAACTTTGTAGGAATCAGAGTCCTGGAAAGCAATCCAAGGAAACCACGTTCGGCAGCAAATAGCATGAGAGTCATGAACGTAAGAGGTCAGATCCTCCATATGCATGAGGTCATTGACCCTAGAAACCCAGATGGACAGAGTCGGAGGAGAGGAACTCTTCCATCTCAATGGAATGCATTGTCGAGCGGCCATCACTTAAAAGTGAAGCAAGCTGCGTTTATATATATTTGCTGGAATGTCGCAGTGATCGAGGAAGAAGACGCGTCCATAACGAGGCAGGTGTCCGTTACCTCGCAAGTCGCCGTCTTAACCCCGTTTCAGAACTCTGCGAGTAGTGGACATGACCAAAAAGTGTGCAGAAGGTACCATTATCCATTCCACACCTCCAACAAGGGGGGGACACTGTCGGAAAAATACGGTGCAAGCGAGCCGGGGTCCTGTACCAACGAGAAAGCAATTTGAAACTTTCTTCTTGGTAACGCGAACTAATCGAAGACCTATGGGCCAGAGTGAGGATGCGAGTCCTTTGACTGATGGTAAAGGAAATACCCAGGTCCGACTCCCATTTAGCAATGTAGTCAGGAGGGGGTAGGTCTGGTGGCTTCAAAAGAAGGGAGTAGACTGTGGACAGCGTGTGACGAGCTAGATCTGTGGCAACACACACATCATCCAGAGGGGATCTGGTAATTTGGTATAAGGCAAGGGGCGATAGTGATGAACAAAAATGGCGAAGTTGAAAAATTCTTCAATGACCCAAAGGTTGAAGGTCCGGTAACCCTTTTATTTTTACAATTTGAGAAAACATTTTTATTAACTTTTTGTACTTTTTTTTTTTTTTACTTTTTACACTTAATTTTTTTACCTGCAGCTCTGATCGCTGCTAGAATACATTACACCACCTAGGTGGTGTAATGTATTCTAACTGTCGGTGTGACACCAGAGGCTGGTCCTCATAGGCTTCCATACATGGCAGACCCGGAGGACGTTGCCTGGCCTTCGGATGCCATCACAAGCTTCAGCAACCCCCACAATTGCAAAAGAGCTGCCAATGTGCTACAAACCCCCTAAATGCGGCGATTACAATCGATCGCCTCATTTAAGGTGTTAATTGCCGAAATTAGCGGCGATGAGCCGCTGATCGGCAACACTGGAGTGTCAGCTGTCGGGGACAGCTGACCTCACGGTTCCCGATCCATGGCACACACGGAGGCCATTGTTTGACTTCCGTTTGCCATGCTAACTGTTGGTAAACCCCAGCGATTTCAGACCAGGGTCTACCCATATGCTAGAAAACCCCCAACCGATCTCCGCATTTAAGGGGTTAATTGCCAAAATCCGCGGCAAAGGACCGCTGGCCGGCAAGAATGGAGTGTCAACTGTCGGCGACAGCTGACCTCCCTGTTCCCAGTGCAAACTGTCGCCGACCGGAAACAACTCAGTAACTATACGTGGTCGTGCGGGAAGTAACCGCACGGGAAGACGTATAGTTACTGACTCGTGCGGATAGGGGTTAACCCGTTAGTGACCACCCCATAGTATTTTTACGGCGGCCACTAATGGGCTTTATTCCGATGCAATAACCTTTTTACGGCGCTGCATCGGAATAAATAAACAGAGCAGGGAACCGTTAAATCTCACTGCTGTCAGCTGCCAGAGGTAGCTGCGGGCATCCCTGCTTGAACGTGTGAGATTGATATTAGTATCAATTTCATCCGTTTAACCCCTCAGATGCGGCGCTCAATAGTGAGCGCCGCATATGACTTGTTTTGGAGAGAAGGCGAGAGCTCCCTCTCACTCCCGCCAACACCCGGCGATAAGATCGCCGAGTGTCTGTCTTCTATGGCAGCCGGTGGGCCTAGTAAAGGCCCCCAAGTCTGCCTGTAGTGAATGCCATGACCTAGCAGATGCCTGTCCGGTTTACACGGATAGGCATAATACACTGTGATACAGAAGCATTGCAGTGTATTATAAATGCGATTGGATCACATATTGAAGTCCCCTAGTGGGAATAGTAAAAAAGTCAAAAAAAAAAAGTTTAATAAAAAGTGAAAAAAAAATAATTAAAAACCCACTTTTTCCCTTTTACAAACTGCTTTATTATTAAAAAACAAAATAAAGTTAAAAACTTACACGTTTGTTATCGCCACGTCCGTAACTACCCCAGATATAAATTTATTACATAATTTAACCCGCAAGGTGAACGTGGTAAAAAATTAAATTACAAAACCATGCAAAAATTGCTGTTTTCTTTGAATCCAGCCTTCAAAAGAAATTGGATAAAAAGTGATCAAAAATTCGCATCTACTCCAAAATGGTACCAATAAAAAGTACAAGTCGTCCCGCAAAGAAAAAAGCACTCATACAGCTGCAACGGCAAAAAAAATAGAAAAGTTCTGGCTCTTAAAATATGGAGAAACAAAAAAAAAAAAGTTTGGAAAAAAAGTGTTTTTACTGTGTAAAAGTAGTAAAACATACAAAATCTATATACATTTGCAATCGCAACAACCCGCTGAATAAAGTTATTGTGTTATTTAACCCCTTAATGCTCAGTGACGTACTATAACGTCATGGAAACTGCCCCGTTCGCGCTCCATGACGGAATAGTAGGTCACGGGAGTAACGCCCATTTCGGCCGTCCTCCCGACACATACAGAAGCTGTGACAGCTGCTGCCTCGTACAGCAGCTCCTACAGCGGGGACTGATCGCTGTGTCCCCGCTGATTAACCCCTTAAAAGCCGCGTTCAATAGTGATCACAGCTTTTTAAGGGTTAAGCTACCATCGCCGGCCTGCTAAACGATAGCGGCCGGCGATGGTTACATAGTTACATAGTTAGTACAGCTGAAAAAAGACACATGTCCATCAAGTTCAACCAAGGGACGGGAAAAGGGAAGGAAACATTTCTACACATAGGAGTTAATACTTTTTTGTTCTAGGAAATTATCTAACCCTTTTTTAAAGCCATCTACTGTCACTGCTGTGACCAGCTCCTGCGGTAGGCTATTCCATAGATTCACAGTTCTCACGGTAAAGAAGGCTTGTTGCCTCGGCAGGTTGAACCTTTTTTTCTCCATGGTGACTATGGTAACCGGACACCAAACAATGGCGTTCAATAGTGATCACAACTTTTTAGGGGTTAAGCTACCATCGCCGGCCTGCTACACGATAGCGTCCGGCGATGGTGACTATGGCAACCGGACACCAAAGAATGGCGGCCGGCTATGCCATCGACGGAAGCCTAGTGGGTCCTGACGAAGTCAGGACCCACTATGCTTGCTGTCAGTGAGTAGCTGACAGCACTAATACACTGCACTACGCATGTAGTGCAGTGTATTAGAATAGCGATCAGGGCCTCCTGCCCTCAAGTCCCCTAGTGGGACAAAGTAATAAAGAAAAGAAAAAAAAAAGAGGTGTAAAAATAAAAGTAAAAATCCCCATTTTTCCTTTATCAGTCCTTTATTATTAATAAAAATATATAAACAAACAAATAAATGATACATAATTGGTATCGCCACGTCCGTAACGGCCCGAACTACAAAATTATTTCGTTATTTATCCCGTGCGGTGAACGCTGTAAAAGAAAATAATAGTAAACCGTACCAGAATCACAATTGTTTGGTCACTTCACTTCCCAAAAAATGGAATAAAATGAGATCAAATAGTCGCATGTACCCTAAAAATGGTCCTGATCGAACCTACAGTTTATTATGCAAAAAATGAGTCCACGCACGGCTTTATTGATGGAAAAATAAAAAAGTTCTGGCTCTTAGAATAAGGTAACACAAAAAGTGAATGATTTTTTACAAAATGTATTTTATTGTGCAAACGCCATAAGACATAAAAAAACTATACACATCTGGTATCGCCGTAATCGTATCGCCCCGCAGAATAAAGTGAATGTCATTTATAGCGCACGGTGAACGCTGTAAAAAAAAAAAATAGAATAAAAAAACTATAGTAGAATTGCTGTTTTTTAGTCACCACGCCACCTAAAAATAGAATAAAAACTGATCAAAAAGCCTCATGCACCCCATGGAAACTACAATGAATTCCTCAAGGGGTCTAGTTTCCAAAATGGGGTCACTTTTTTGGGGTTTCCACTTTTTTGGCACCACAAGACCTCTTCAAACCGGACATGGTGCCTAATAAAAAAGAGGTCTCATAATCCGCTAGGGGCTCCTTTGCTTCGGAGGCCGGTGTTTCAGTTCATTAGCGCACTAGCGCCACATGTGGGATATTTTCTCAAAACTACAGAATCTGGGCAATACATATTGAGTTGCGTTTCTCTGGTAAAACCTTTTGTGTTATAGAAAAAAATGCTATAAAAAGGATTTTTTGACAAAAAAATAATAATTTACATTTCACCTCTTGCTCTAAAACCCTGTGAAACACCTAAAGGGTTCATAAATTTTCTATATGCTGTTGTGAATACTTTGAGGGGTCTAGTTTCTAAAATGGGGTGTTTCATAGGGGTGTCTAATATATAGGCCCCTCAAAGCAACTTCAGAACTGAACTGGAACCTAAAAAAAAATAAACTATCCAATACTTTGCTTCTTACATTATACTGATAATGAGCAGTGCCCACCTTAACATGGCCCCAGTTTTGACCGTTTGTATAAACGGAGACCCCTATCAGACCGTTTCAGTGCCCGGTTTTCCCAAACATACCCCCCAAGAAGTGTATTTCTCTTGAGTCCTTGGTAGGTTTTAAAGGGAGGCTTCAATTCCGCCAGTACCTGCCGAGTAAGAGGGCAAGGTATGGCGTGAAGTTGTATAAGCTGTGCGAGAGTGCATCAGGGTATACCTACAAATTTAGCATATATGAAGGGAAGGACAGCAGTATTCAGCCCCCAGAATGCCCCCCCCCCCTTACTGGGAGTTAATGCAAAAATTGTGTGGGATTTGGTGCACCCACTGCTGGACCAGGGTTACTACCTCTTACTGGATAATTTTTATACCAGAGTCCCACTCTTCAACTGCCTTGCTTCCAGAAGTCATGCGGCACTTCTAGAAGAAATCTGAGAGGCCTCCCGAAGACTCTGCTTGGGCAAACAAGAAGGGGTGAGAGCAGGGCACATTCTAGCAGCAACATATTGTGTGTCACGTACAAGGACAAATAGAGATGTTCTTGTATTGACAACAATACGTGGCCACACCAGTACCCATGAACCTGTACGAGGTACCAGTAAGAGACCCTGAAACCAGACTGCATCCTGGATTACAATAGGTACATGGGAGGGGTGGACTTGTCAGATCAAGTCCTGAAGCCCTACAGCGCCATGCGGTGTGGTATAAGAAGCTGGCTGTGCACATCATTATCAAGAACCTAATCTTTAGGGACCAAGAAGGGGGCATCCAGTACTTCTGGAAGCGAGGCCACAGGCATCGTACCAGGGCAACACTTTCCAGAAGAAGTTCCCCAAACTGGCAAGAAGGGAAAAAGTCAAAAGAGGTGCAAAGTCTGCTATAAGAGGGGGATAAGGGAGGACACAATATATCAATGTGCCACATGTCCCGAAAAACCAGGGCTCTGTATGAAAGCGTTTTAAAAATTATCAAAGATCCCTTAGATTTTTCATCTACCCTGACACACTCTGCACAGCTTATACCCCTCATCTTTCCCTTCTGAGCCCTGCCGTGTGCCCAGGCAGCTAATAACTGCCACATGTAGGGTCTTGCCGTACCTGGGAGAACCCACATTACAGTTTATGGGGTGTATATCTTCGGTGGCACATGCTGGGCACAATATATTGGACACTGAAATGGCATAGATATATAGAAAATTGCAAATCTCACACTGCACCATCTGCTCCGCATTATATTTTACACAATACCTGTGGGGTCAAAATGCTCACTACACCTCCTAGATGAATGTCTTAAGGGGTGTCGTTTTTAAAACGGGGTCACTTCTCGGTGGATTCAACTGTACTGGTACCTCAGGGACTTCTGCATACATGACATAGCACCAGAAAAGCTCCAGTAGGCCAAATGGTGGTGTTTTCCTTCTGAGCCCTCCCATGGGCTCAAACTGCAGTTTATCACCACAAATGAGGTATTGCTGCACTCAGGAGAAATTGGCCAATACAATGGGGTACTTTGTTCCCTGTCAAAATAAGACATTTTGATCAAAAATGACATCTTACTGGAAAAAAAATAATTTTTTTTTATTTCGCAGCCCAATTCAAATACGTGCTGTGAAAAAACTGTGCGGTCAAAATAATCACAGCAACCATAAATCAATTCCTTGAGGGGTGTAGTTTCCAAAATGGGGTCACTTCTAGTGGGTTTCCATTGCTTTGATACCTCTGGGGCTCTGCAAATGCGACATGGCACCCGAAAACCAATCCAGCAATATCTGGACTCCAACAAACACATAACACTACTTTGCCGTTTGGGCCCATGGGAGGGCTCAGAAGGAGTTTATCACCACAATTGGGGTATTGCCGCACTCAGGACAAATTGGGGAATAAAATGGGGTATTTTATTTCTTGTGAAAATAATACAATTTATAAAAAAAATCATTTTTTTTTTATTTCACAGCCCAATTCAAATACGTGCTGTGAAAAAACTGTGTGGTCAAAATGGTAACAACAACCATACATTAATTCCTTGAGGGGTATAGTTTCCAAAATGGGGTAACTTTTGGGGGATTCCCTCTGTTTTGGCACCTCAACACCTCTTCAAACCCGGCATGCTGCCTAAAATATATTCTAATAAAAAAAGAGACCTCAAAATGCACTAGGTGCTTCTTTGCTTCTAGGGCTTGTGTTTTAGTCCACGAGTGCACTAGAGGCACATGTGGGACATTTCTAAAAACTGCAGAATCTGGACAATACATGTTTAGTAGTGTTTCTCTGGTAAAAACTTCTGTGTTAGAGAAAAACCCTCTTCTCCCACTCTTCACACACTGATAGCAACACCGCAGAAGAAATACCTCCCGATCTGACCCCTTTAGACTTTTATCTTTGGGGTCATCTGAAGGCAATTGTCTATGCTGTGAAGATACGAGATGTGCAGCAACTGAAACTACGGATACTGGAAGCCTGTGCTAGCATTTCTTCTGCGGTGTTGCTATCAGTGTGTGAAGAGTGGGAGTAGAGGGTTGCATTGACAATCCAACACAATGGGCAGCACTTTGAACACATTTTATAAGTGGTCAGAAACTTGTAAATAACTCATGAAAGAATAAAGTAACGTTAAAACCAAGCAACAATTGTTTTTCTTGTGAAATTCTCGATAAGTTTGATGTGTCACATGACCCTCTTCCCATTGAAAAAACGAAAGTTGGATACAAAATGGCCGACTTCAAAATGGCCGCCATGGTCAACACCCAGCTTGAAAAGTTTCCCCCCTCCCATATACTAATGTGCCACAAACAGGAAGTTAATATCACCAACCATTCCCATTTTATTTAGGTGTATCCATATAAATGGCCCACCCTGTATAATCTGCCAACAACAGATGGCTTTTTCAATTTTATAATCCACAGGGAGTAAATTTCAGTCTTGTAGACTATAATCCGCCAAGAACAGATGGCTTTTTCAATGTAGGAAATGCAGGATAGAAAATGTTGGATGTTTGTCAGAATTTAACAGATATGTCATATTGTCCACAGGTATTTTTATTTCCTAAGGTGATACTACTACTATCTCTTAATTCGTTTTAATATTCTGTTTTCCTATACCTGTCTTTCTGTCAATTTCTCTGACGTACCTCACAACAATCCTCTCTCTCTCAGCTCTCCTCAACTGCCTCTCCTCGCGCTTCCCGTTCTTTCCTACATCCCTCCAGCTCCTCCCCTTTTCCTTTCCTGACCAATCCTATTAGAGGGCCGGACTCTCAGACGATAACCCTGTAAAGTCTCCTTAGCATTGTTGTTAAGAGCGGCGCGCGCTCTGCTCGTGGACCGTCCCATTACAGGAAGTATAAACCTTTTTAAGTGCAAGACGGGGTCCTGAGTCAAACAAACTTCAGCTCCAGAATGTCATGAGGAACAAAATAGACATGTAAATGGATTTAAGATTTATCTCTGCCTTCCGGGGGACGGGGGAGAAGACAGTGGACATATTCAATGCATTCTCACTGCCTGCCCCCCCTCGCCAGGTAATAAGATTCCATGGGGGAGCCATAAACAGTCCCATGACCCCCCCACTTGCATGTGCTTAATCATGTGATGTCAATCGGATGTGCACGGACAAGGTATAAGAGGGGGCTACAGGCATGCTGATCGCTCTCTTGCTCCTGCCTCTCACCAGACACAAACAGCTCTCTGTTCCTGACTCACCAACCTAGGACCACATGTGCTAAGTATCCTCCCCCCTCGTTTTCCCCCACCTATTCTTCTCCCCATAACCCTACTTTCCCTGGAAATCCTTTTACTTCCCTGGTCTACAGATTTCCCCAGGTATTTAACCCCTTGAGTGTATAGGGAAAGCTAGAGCCAGGTGGGGGTGGGTCACAGAAGCAAGCATGAGTGAGTGCACTGTAACTTGTATGTATGTTAGTTAAGTGAGTGGGTTTTAGTATAGTATTGTAATATATTGTACTGGTACCGTGGCACGTGTAGTTATTAACCCCTTCAGGACTGAGCCTGTTTTGGCCTTCAGGACGAAGACGATTTTTCAAATCTGACATGTGCAACTTTATGTGGTAATAACTTGGGAATGCTATTACCTATCCAAGTGATTCTGAGATTGTTTTCTCGTGACATATTGTACTTTGTTAGTGAAAAAATTTGGTCAATAAATTCAATATTTATTTGTAAAAAACACCAAGATTTGTAGAAAATTTACAAAAAATTAGCATTTTTCTAAATTTAAATGTATCTACTTGTAAAACAGATAGTAATACCACACAAAATAGTTACTACTTTACATTTCCCATATGTCTACTTTATGTTTGCATGATTTTTTGAACATTCTTTTATTTTTCTAGGACGTTACAAGACTTAGAACTTTAGCGGCGATTTCTCATATTTTTAAGAAAATTTCAAAAGGCGATTTTTACAAGGACCAGTTCAGTTCTGAAGTGGCTTTGAGGGCCTTATATATTAGAAAGTCCCCATAAATCACCCCATTTTGAAAACTTCATCCCTCAAAGTATTCAAGACAGCATTCAGAAAGAGTTTTAACCCTTTAGGCGTATCACAGGAATTAAAGAAAAGTAGAGGTGAAATGTAGAAATTTCATATTTTTTTGCCAAAATTAATTTGTAGTACATTTTTTTCTATACCACAGAAGGTTTTACCCGAGAAATGTAACTCATTATTTATTGGCTAGATTCTGCAGTTTTTCGAAATATCCCACATGTGACCCTAGTGCACTAATTTACTGAAATACAGGCCTCAGAAACAAAGGAGAACCTGGTGGATTTTGGGGCCTCCTTTTTTTTAGAATATATTTTAGGTACCATGTCAGGTTTGAAGAATTTTTGTGGGGCCAAAACAATAAAGACCCCCAAAAGTTACCTCATTTTGGAAACTACACCCCTCAGGGAATTTATCTAGGGGTATAGGTAGCATTTTGAGCACACGTTTTTTTTCCTGAATTTATTTGAATTAGTATGTGAAGATGAAAATCTACATTTTTTCTGAAAAAACGTAGAATTTTTAAATTTTTTCGAGGAATAAAAGAGAAAAAACACCCCAACATATGTAAAGCAATTTTTCCCGATTATAACAATACCCCATATGTGGTAATAAACTGCTGTTTGGACTCAAAAGGGAAGGAGCACCATTAGGATCTTGAAATTCTGATTTTGCTGGAACAGTTTTCAGTGCCGTGTCGCGTTTGCAATGCACTATAGGGAACAAAATAGTGGAAACCCCCAAAAAGTGACCCCATTTTGGAAACTACACTCATCAAGGAATTTTTCTAGGGGTAAAGTTAGCATTTTGACCCCACAGTTGTTTTGCTGAATTCATTGGAATTATTCTGTAAAGGTAAAAATCTACTTTTTTTCTGGAAAAAGGTAGCCATTTTTAATTCTTACAAGGAATAAAGGAGAAAAAGCACCTCAACGTTTGTAAAACAATTTCTCCCGATTACGGAAATATGCCATATGTGGTAATAAACTGCTGTTTGGACCCATAGCAGGGCTTAGAAGGGAAGGAGCGCTATTTGGCTTTTGGAGCTCAGATTTAGCTGAAATGGTTTTTGGGTGCCATGTCGCATTTGCAAAGCCCCTGAGAGGCCAAAATAATAGAAACCCCACAAAAGTGAGACCCATTTTTGAAATTACACCACTTAAAGAATCTATCTAGGGGTATAGTGAGCATTTAGACCCCACAAGTCTTTTGCAGGATTTATTAGAATTAGGCCATGAAAATGAATATCAACATTTCTTCCACTAAAATGTTGAATTTTTTCAATTAATCAAAGGATAAAGGAGAAAAAAGCCGCCCAACATTTGTAAAGCAATTTCTCCTGAGTACGGCAATATCCCACAAGTGGTCATAAATGATTTTTCATTAGAAAGTAATTAACCCTTTCCGGACAGAACAATTTTATTTTTTTTTCCCTTTTAGTTTTTCCCTCCCCACTTTCCAAAAGCTATTTATTTTTATTTTTTTCAGTCAATAGATTGGTGTAAGGGCTTATTTATTGAGGGACGAGCGGTTGTTTTTATTGGTACCATTTTTTGGTACATACAACTTTTTGAGCACTTTTTATTACATTTTTTAGTAGAGCCAAGGTGACCAAAAAACAGCGATTTTGACATTTTAAATTCTTTTATTTTTCACGTGAGACGCTCCATACATCACCCCCCACACTACGTCATGCTATGTCGTGGTGTGCGAAGGAGTTAATGTGCAGCGGATGGTGCAGAGTGAAAATTACAACTTTCCACTGATATGCCAATTTAGTGTACTATATGCTATGCCCAGTTTGTGCCACTGAAGACAAATACCTCATAAATTATTAACCGGGTTCTCCCGGGTATGGCGATGCCATATCAGTGTACGTAGACTGTTGTTTGGGCACGCTGTAGGGCACAGAAGGGAGGGAGCGGCATTTAGCACGCAGATTTAGCTTGTTAGTTCTGTTTGGTGTTTTACTGGTATTTCAGTTTATAATGTGGGGGCATATGTAATCTGCGCGGAGAACATCAGGGCATAATAAGAGGGTATAATAATGGGGTAAATAAATAATAATCCGCAGATGTGTGGCCGGTGTCACACTGATAAATGGCGCCCAATCTTATCCGCTTTTGGAACACTGCACATTTTGCATCACCATATTCTTAGAGCCAGATTTCATTGGTACCATTTTGGGGTACCAGAAATTTTTTGGATCACTTTTTATTCCATTTTTTGTCAAGCAAGGTGACCAAAAACCATCAATTCTGACCATGTTTTTTATTCTTTTTGTTTTATGGCGTTCACTCTGGGCTATAAATTACAATTTTACTATATTTTGCGTGTCGATACGATTACGGCGATGCCATATGTATGTCATTTTCTTAATGTTTTGCAGCGTTTGTGCAATAAAATCACTTATTTATAAGATAAATGATTTTTTGTGTCACCATATTTTGAGAGCGATAACTTTTTTATTTTTCAGTCAAAAAAGCTGTGTATGGGCTTGTTTTTTGCGGGACGGGTTGTAGGTGATATTGGTACCATTTTGGTGTACATGCAACCTTTTGATCACTTTTTATTGTATATTTTGGGAGGGGTGGTGACCAAAAAATTGTGATTCTGGCATTGTTTTTCGTTTCTTTTTTTTGCGGTGTTCACCGTGCGGGAAAAATAATATTACAGATTTATATTTGGGGTCGTTACGAACGCGGTGATACCAAATATGTGTACTTTTTTTAACGTGTTAATTTTTTATAATATTTTATAAACTTTTTTATTTTTACACTTTTTAAAAACATTTTTATGATCTTTTTTTTTTTACTTTTTTTACTTGTTCCTCTAGGGGACACTCAGACTTGCAGCTCTGATCGCTGCTAGAACACATTACACTACCTACATAGTGTAATGTGTTCTAACTGTCACACTGACAGGAAGCCTCGGAGGACCGGCTGGAGGCTGCTCCTCCGAGGCTTCCGTACATTGCAGCCCGGAGGCCATTCTCTGGCCTCTGGTTGCCGTGATAAGGATCGCCAGCCCCCCAAATGTATGTGGGGGGCTGCTGATCTGCGCTAAACCTCTTCAATGCGGCGATCACAATCGACCACCGCATCGAAGGCTTTAATTGACTATTTCAGCGGCGACAGGGGAGAGCAGGGAAGGCACCCTGCACAGTTAACCGCCGCTGTGGTGTAGCGGTGCGCGGCGGTTAACTGTTAAAGCGCAGACGGAACTGTACGCACAGGTGCGCAAAGTTACCACTCACCTGGGCGTTCATGTACGCCAAGGTGCGGGAACGGGTTAAATGTGTTGAGGTATGCTGATGCAATATCGTGAATTATGTTAGGTAAGTGGGTGGTGGTGTAGATGGTGGTGGTGTAGATAGTTTTTGCAATACCTTGTTTATACTGTACCACGTGTAGGGTCAGTGTATTCAATACATATTAAGTTGTTATGTGTATTGGGATGCACTGATACTATACTGAGATATAAAATACACCAAACACAGTAAATACTCAAAGTGTGATTACAATTTGTATTAATAAATATTACCTTTATTTACTATACAGTCGTATACACTTACGGAGTAGCAAAGCAAGCAGACTGACGTTAATACAGGAAAAAGGTAGGGGAACTAGGCATAACCCTAGTGACCCTGATATAAAGGAGGTAGTAGTAGTGGGCGACACTAGCCAGTGAACCCCACTATTACACCAGCCCTTTTACAACCCCTTTAAATTATTCATCCCTATTGATGATCTGGCCTGTGTGTACAGTAATATTTCTGAAAAAAACTCCAAGTGATCCAAGTCTATCGTGATCTGAGAGATATATTTGATAGAGCTAACAAACTGTATATGCTCTTTTCTTTATGTTCCCTTTTTTTTCTTAATGTGAAGAATAATTGTTTGAACGTAAAATAGCATAAATCCCTTAATGACATTTTTTGCTTCATGTGTTGACATACAATGAGACATATCCTTTTAATGTTGTTAAACACTTTAAATCTAATTTTAAATCAAGCATTTGCATGATCCAATTAATGTCAAACCTGCATTTCCATAGACATTGAGTTGATGCAGGACTAAAGACCTACTCTAAGGATTTGCAATAAAAGGCAGCAGAACAGGAAGCTCTGGAGGATATAAAGCTGGTTACCTGCCAAAAAGACGAGCACAAGGTTTGCAGTGCAGCTTATTGTACAACAGAACCATATAGCATTAAAAAGATTAAATAAATGACCTAGTGCGGGAGCAAGAAGAGAGTATTGTCTGCCATTATCCTTTATTCTCTTCTACAAAATTATGCTTTTGAGAAAATTGTAATTAAGAGAAATGTGAACCACAGCCAAATCCCATTTACTGCAAGGGTATACGTAAGAATCTATGCCTATTTGCTCTTGCTCTGTAAGTTATGAGACTGTGGGGCATTGTTAAGATTGAATGTTTTGTAGTGAGGATATGCACTACTTGTTTAGAACAACCTGCAGAAAGGAGCCATAACTTTTTTGTTTTTCCAGCGACTTAGCCGTGTAAGGGCTTGTTTTTTGCAGGACGAGTTGTACGGTTTACTGGAATAAACAATTTTATTATATAACGTACTGAAAAGTGGAGAATTTTTTTTTTGTGGAGCGGAATAGAAAAAAACTGATTCCTCTCTTCGGCGGTAAAGAGCATGTTAACTTTATCCTGCTGGTCAATAAGATTACGGCGATCCCAAATTCATATAGTTAGCCTTATTTTATGTTTTCCTACTTTTACAAAAAAAACAACAATTTGTTAAAAAAAATTCTCTTTTGTGTCGCCATAATCTGAGACCCATAACTTTTTATTTTCCAGGAATGAAGCGGTGTAAGGGCTTTTTTTTTTTTTTTTCTTGTTGCATACTGCATTATTTGATCACTTTTGTATTTCGTTTTAATGAGAAGCTAAAGTCGCCAAAAAAACGACATTCCAGCCTTTTTTTTTTAACGGCATTCACCTTGCGGGTTAAACTGTGTTATATTGTAATAATTTGGACTTTAGCAATTACGTTTTATTTTTTACATAACTTTTACTAACAGCTTAGATGTTACTAGCAACAATCTAACGGCTTAGATGCCGTGGTCGTAATTAACTGTGGCATCTGAGTGGTTAACCTGCTGGGATTTGAGTTATCTCTGATTTTGGCTGTTAGTGCGAGCTGTCAGCTGTAATACTGTATACAGTTGAAATCCACGGCTTATGGAACAGGCTTAGCCCATGAACCTACTCATTACTTACCCCCACTTCCCACCTACCGACTATGACGTGCATTTACAGTCATGAGAAATACATAGTACACCCTCTTGGAATGCTATAGTTTTACCTATCAGGACATAATAAAAAAAAAAACAAGGTCCTTAGAAAGCTTTAAAATTAGGTACATACAACCTCAGATCAACAACATTTGACAAATTACACCGTGTCAATATTTATTTACCAAAAGCTAGGCCAAAATGGAAAAGCCATCTGTGAAATACTAAGTACAACCCATGATTCAATAGCTTGTAGAACCACCTTTAGCAGCAATAACTTCAAGAAATAGTTTTCAGTATGACTCTATCAGTCGCGTACATTGTTCTGGAGAAATTTCAGGCCAGTTTTCTTTACAATGTTGCTTCAGTTCATTGAGGTTTGTGGACATTCATTTAAGCACGGGTCTCTTAATGTCCCACCGCAACGTTTTAATTGGGTTGTGGTCTGGACTTTGACTGGGCTATTGCAACAGATGATGAACAACTGTATGTCAAGTGTCGGTAAGAGATTAAGCGAATGCACCTTTTTAACCCCTTCCCGACATTTGCCGTATGGGTACGCCA
Source organism: Rhinoderma darwinii (assembly GCF_050947455.1). Taxonomy (NCBI): domain Eukaryota; kingdom Metazoa; phylum Chordata; class Amphibia; order Anura; family Rhinodermatidae; genus Rhinoderma; species Rhinoderma darwinii. Next base: position 244,445,094 of record NC_134691.1, read on the forward strand.
TGGAAAACATTGACTTCCCGCAAATTGCCGTACCCATACGCCAAATGTTTGGCACCGGCTCAGAAGCCATCATCACCGGATCTCAGCTGTATCCAGTGGCGGATTAAGTAGACCATGGGCCCTGGGCTGTTACCCAAACTTGGGCCCCCCTGCCGTAACTATTTTTAACACTACCTTTTTGGGCAAGCATTAACAGTGTTACGATTTCCCTTGTCACAGTGCTGTGTCCCTACATACTGAGAGTAACACACTGTGCAGGGACACAACCTCCTGACAAGGGGAATTGTCTATCAGTCCTGGACTGCAGAAAGACTTTTTGTGAAATACAAGGATTCCTATAATAAACACGTCAGGAGAGGTGACAGATTCTCTATAAATCTAGTGACTCACAGGTGACGACGTCTCAGATTCTAGTAGTTTTTTTCCTCTTTTCTTCTCCATCCAGTCCAGCGCTCATGACGACTTCTCCCGGCCATGACTCATTTCTGCAGAATTTGCCGCTCAGACGTCTCCTCACTTTTCCAAAATTTCCACACCTATAAACGAAAATAAAGTTATCATGGTGCCACATACTGTGCCCCTAAATATAATAGCACCAAACACTGCGTGCCTGAATATAATAATACCACACACTGTAAAACACCACATACACACAGCCCCCTGTACATAGTGCCACACACAGCCCCTGTAGATATTACACACCCCCATAGATATTGCCATACACAGCCCCCTCTATATATCACACATCCCCCCCCGTAGAGAGCGTTACACACAGCCCCATATAGATAGGGCCATACAGCCCCCTGTAGAGAGCGCCACACAGCCCTCCCCCTCTTGTAAATAGCACCAAAAAGCCCCCCCTATAAAGAGCGCCACACACATACCACTGTGGATAGCACTACACAGTCCCCCCTTGTATATAGTGCCACACAGAGCTCCCCCTTGTATATAGTGCCACACAGCGCTCCCCCTTGTATATAGTGCCACACAGCACTCCCCTTGTATATAGTGCCACACAGCACTCCCCTTGTATATATCCCCCTTGTATATAGTGCCACACAGCGCTCCCCCTTGTATATACTGCCACAAGGTTATGTACACATTTAAAAACTTTATATCATAATTTTATATATATATATATTAGTATGTGTGTGATTGATTGATTTTATTAAAAAATATTTTCACTTTTTGAGATACAGCTGCTTTGTATCTTGTATCCGTCAGGTCAGCAGGACTGACAGGATCAGTGACACGCAGGATCTACCTCAAATATATCACATCTAAGATTATAATTTAGCGCACGGCCCGTTTCACTGATCCCCTCAGTCCTGCTGACCTGACAGATACAGAATACAAAGCAGCTGTATCTCAAAAAGTGAAAATATTTTTTAATAAAACGTAATTACAAAGTTGCACCAAACACACATTTTTATAAAAAAATAAATAAAAACGACGTGATTTTTGTGACGTTTTTTCCGTAGACCATGCAGGTTTAGTTTTTTATCGTTTTTATGCACACCTTTTTTGCTATTTTAGAATTTTTATTCATAAAGTTTGAAAATAATAGTAAAAAAATAAGCTTTTTTACGTTTCAGCTATTTTTTTTTGGTAATAACATAGTTTTACCCTAAAATAGACCTTTTATTTGTAATAGTCATTGTTTTACCGTAAATTTTAATATATTACATGTCTATATTAGGGTAATTGGGTCAGCGCTAGCGTTACAACAATGATTGGCGGGGGGAACGTTTTTTTTTGGGGGTGGGTATTTTAAGTGTATTTATTATTTAATTTTTTTTTGCACTTTACTTTATAAGTTTTTTATTACTATGGTCTGTTCCTCAAAGGTCAAAAAAGACCTTTGGGGAACTTTATATATATTTTTTCTTTCTTTTACACAATGTTTTTCCACTGCAACTGGAGCTGCACAGCAGCCCCAGTTACAGGGGAAATCAGCCCTCTCATAGTGACGATTGTAACGAATAGGGCTGTGCTGGGTCTAGTTAGACCCAGCAACAGTCTGTCACTAATGGCACCCGGCGATCATGTGACCAGTCACATGATCACCGGGAGGAATAGAGACAGCGCCGCTGCTGCTGTCTCTATTCCTATACACAGCGTTCATTGAACGCTGTGTAAGAATACATCGGAGAAGACAGAAGCAGCGAAAGCTGCTTCTGTCTTCTCCTCAGGGTCCCCGGCAGTCACTGACAGCCGGAGACCCGACATTCAGCTGCCCGATCGCGCGGGCAGAAAGTTAAAACCCGAGCCGTAGAAAGTCTATGGCTCGGGTTTTAAGGACCCGTCCCTGACCGCTGGCCGTAAAAATACAGCCAGCGGTCGGGAACCAGTTGGGCAGGAGGATAAGCCAACTAACCTCAGCGCCGGTGACCGCCCGCCCGGGTCTTCTCTTGCAGCTTTGGAGCAACAGAACAGCCGTCCGTCGCTGTTCTGTTACTCATGGCGGCGCCCGCACTTGTCAGGGAGGCGTGTCCTACCCCTTTCCCGGCCAATTCCCTGCTCCTCCCCTCCTCATCTTCGGCAGTTAGCAGCGCTAGCGCGCTGAAAAGGTTCGGGCTGCCATGGGCCCTCTGGGAGCCTCGGGCCCCAGGCGGCCGCCCCAATCGCCCATATGATAATCCGCCACTGGCTGTATCTTACATCCGGCTGTAACGACGGGGACCGAAATTAGCTTTGATCCCCGCCATTAACCCCTTAAGTGCAGCGCTCAAACGCGAGTGTTTGCAGCTCATCGGAACCCCAGCAATGAAATTGCCGTGGTTCCGGTGGCTGCAATGGCAACCGAAGGCCTAATACTGGCCTCCCGGTCTGCCTAGCACGAAAGTCGGTCAAGATCCGCCCAGCGGCGGAGCCTGATCGGCTTCCGTAGCCGCGGGCAAGATGGCGCCGGCTCAGCAGCTGATCCGGCATCATCAGCGGTGGAAGTCAGCTGTATGCTACAGCTTACATTTACGTGTAAATGCAGGAACCGCTCCGATCCCTGCCATTAACCCCTTTGATGCAGCAATCGATAGCGATTGCTGCATGGTAGCGGTTACTAGCAGATCGCCAGCCCTGACAGGCAATCGGGACTGGCGACTGCTGCTATGGCAACAGGAGACACAATGGTCTCCAGCTCTGCCATTACGGAAGCCGATTAGGCCCCGCCTGGAGGCGAAGCCTAATCGGCTTGCTGTCAGTGAATAACTGACAGATCTAATACATTGCACTACGTAGGTAGTGTAATGTATTAGAAAAAAATAAATCTGACAGCTGGACCTTCAAGTCCCCTAGTGGGACTTGAGAAAAAGTGTAAAAAAAAAGTGAAAAAAGTAAAAGTTTGAAAACAATAAAAGTTTCAAGTAATAAAATAAAACACAATCCCCCTTTTACTCTTATCAAGTCCTTTATTATTTAAAAAAAAATAATAAACCATACATATTTGGTATCTCCGAGACCTGAGGTATCAAAATATGATATTATTTATTGCACGCGGTGAACAGCGTAAAAAAATACCCGTAAAAAACTATACCAGAGTTTCTGTTTTTTGGTCACTTTGCCCTATAAATATAGGAATAAAAAGTGATCAAAAAGTCGCACGTATCCAAAAATGGTACCTATAAAAACTATAGCTCGTCTCGCAAAAAACAAGCCCTCATATAGCTCTGTCGACAAAAAAATAAAAAAGTTATGGTTCTCACAACTTGGCGACAGAAAAAATACATTATTTTTACAAAAGTGGTTTTATTGTGCAAAAAGTTGTAAAACATAAAAAAGTCCTATAAAATAGGTATCACCGGAATCGTACTGACCCGCAGAATGAAGTTAACATGTAATTTATAATGCATTGTGAACGCTGTATAAAAAAAACCTAAATAAAACTATGCCAGAATTGTGGTTTTTTGTTTACCTGGCATCCAAAAAAATAGGATAAAAGGTGATCATAAAGTCGCATGCACCCCAAAATGGTACCAATAATAACTACAGCTTGTCCCGCAATAAACAGCCCTCATACCACTACGTCTATGGAAAAATTAAATTAGTTATGGCTCCAATAAGTCAGGAAATAAAAAATATGCAGTTGTGCCCGAGGGGAACATTTCTTCTGTTTGAAGAGGCGATTTATCAAGGACCTAAATTTAGGGAACCAGGAAAGGGAGGGCCCAAACATATCCGCTGGAAGCGACGGTGCCCGTATTATACCAGGACAACACTTTCCCAACAACATTCCCCAAACTGCAAAGGTGCGGAGTGTGGACCAAAAGGGGCATAAGAAAGGACGCCATATATCAGTGCGACACCGGCCTGTGCAGAAAGGATTGTGTCACAGCGTAACACACATCTATGGATTATTTTATTGTTGTTTTTTTTTTTTTTACCCCATTATTATACCACCTGACTATGCCCCTGATGTACTCCGCCCGGCTTACATGTACCCCCACATTATAAACGGAAACACCGGTAATACTCAAACAAAACTACTACCAAGCAAAATCCGCTCTCCAAAAGCCAAATGTCGCTCTCTCTCATCTGAGCCCTACAGTGTGCCCAAACAGCAGTTTCCTTCCACATATATGGCATCGTCATACCCGGGAGAACCATTTTAACAATTTTTGGGGTGTGTGTCTCCAGTGGCATAAGCTGGGCATGACATATTTGCCACTGAATTGGCATATCTAGGGAAAACTATAAATTTTTAATTTGCACCATCCGCAGTGCATTCATTTATGGAAAAGACCTGTGGGGTGAAAATGCTCACTACACCCTTAACAAATGCCTTGAGGGGTGTAGTTTCCAAATGAGGTCACTTCTCAGGGGTTTCTTTTTATTATTTCACATCAGAGCCTCTGCAGTTGTGAACCAATACTTTGTAAATCGCCAAATTAGGCCTCAATTTGACATGGTACGTTTTCACTCCTGAGCCTGGTGGAATGTCCAGTCAAAAGATTAGGGCCCCATGTAGGGTGTTTCTAAAACCAGGAAAACAGCATAATAATGAGGGCTGTCTTGTTATGGTGGCACAAGCTGGCCACCACATATTGGCATATCTATTTTCACCCTGCAACATGAGTTCACACTAATTTCTACAAAACACCTGCAGGGTTAAAATGCTTACTACACCCCTAGGTAAATGCATTGAGGGGTGTCGTTTCCAAAATTGGGTCACTTCTGGGGGGTTTCCACTGTTTTGGGCCCACAGTCACCCAGAAACCAATCCAGCAACATCTGCACTCCAAATGGCGGTCCTTCCCTTCTGAGCCCTGCCGTTTGCCCAAACAGCAGTTTATGACCACATATGGGGTATTGCCGTAATGGGGAGAAATAGCTTTACAAATGTTGGGTTCTTTTTTTCCTTTATTTGTTGAGAAAATGAAAAAAATTGCGCTAAAGCTACGTCTTATTGAAGAAAAAGGATTGTTTTTCTTTTCACTGCCCAATTCTAATAAATACTATGAAACATCTGTGGGGTCAAAATGCTTACTACACCCCTAGATGAATTCCTCAAGAGGTGTAGTTTCCTAAATGGAGTCGCTTTTTGGGCGTTTTCATAGTTTTGTCCCCTCAGGGGCTTTACAAATCTGACATGGCCTCCGCAAACCATTCCTGCTCAATGTGATCTCCAAAAGCCAAATAGCGTTCTTTCCCTGTTCAGCCTCGCCGTGTGTCCAAACAGCCGTTTATTACCACATGTGGGGTATTGTTTTACTCGGGAGAAATTGCTTTACAAATTTTATTCTGCTTTTTCTCCTTTAATCCTTGTGGAAATGAGAAAAAAAATCGCTAAACCTACATTTTCTTTGAAAAAATGGCGATTTTAATTTTCACGGCCTACTTCCAATAATTGCTGTAAAAAGCCTGTGCGGTCAAAATGCTCACTATACCCCTAGATAATTTCCTTGAGGTGTGTAGTTTCCCAGATGGGGTAACTTTTGGGGGATATTGACTGTTTTGGCACCGCAAGAGCCTTTCAAACCTGACATGGTGCCTAAAATATATTCTAACAAAAATAAGGCCCCAAAATCCTCTAGGTGCTCCTTTGCTTCTGAGGCCGGTGCTTCAGTCCAGTAGCACGCTACGGCCACATGTGGGATATTTCCTAAAACTGCAGAAACTGGGCAACAAATATTGAGTTGCATTTTTCTGGTAAAACCTTCTGTGTTATAAAAAAAATTGTATTAAAAATTGATTTCTGCAAAAAAATATTAAATTTGTAAATTTGACCTCTATTTTGCTTTAATTCCTGTGAAATGTGTAAATGTGTAAATGCTGTTTAGAATACTTTGAGGGGTGAAGTTTTTAAAATGGGGTGACTTTTTGGGGGTTTCTAATATATAAGGCCCTCAAAGCCACTTCACAACTGAACTGGCCCCTGTAAAAATAGCCTTTTGAAATTGTCTTGAAAATGTGAGAAATTGCTGCTAAAGTTCTTAGCCTTGTGATATCATAGAAAAATAAAAGGATGTTCAAAAAACAATGCCAATCTAAAGTAGACATATGGGGGATGTTAATTAGCAACAATTTTGTGTGGTATAACTGCCTGTCTTACAAGCAGATACACTTAAATTGAGAAAAATGCACATTTTTTTAATTTTTCGCTAAAGTTTGGTGTATTTCCACAATTAAATACTGAACATATCGAGCAAATTTTGCCAGTAACTTAAAGTGAATGTGTGATAAGATAACAATCTCAGAATCGCTTGGATAGGTGAAAGCATTCCGACATTATTACCACATAAAGTGACACATGCCAGATTTGAATAATGAGGCTCTGTCAGGAAGGTCAAAAGTGGCTAAAGAGGGAAGGGGTTAAAAAAAGAACAACAAATTGTTACATTTTTCTCTTACTTTCATGTGCACTTTCCCATTTAACAATTTGCATCTTCACCAGGGTAACTGCTTTATAATGCTTTGACATTTGTCATTCATGTGTCGTTGTTCTCATGACACATTGTGCTCATATACTTAAATATGTCTCATGGCAATGATTGAGTTGGATCGACGTTGACTCCATACCTATATAGCTGTACTGATATACAGATAAAAAATGAGTCTCCAAGGCGCTGCTGCACGGGGAAGCAATGAGCATAAACGAAGTATCAGGTATAGGTGATTTATTAGAAACAGGGCTACGCGTTTCAATGCCGCACCGGCATCTTCATCATGGCCTGATGAAGATGCCGGTGCGGCATTGAAACGCGTAGCCCTGTTTCTAATAAATCACCTATACCTGATTCTTCGTTTATGCTCATTGCTTCCCCGTGCAGCAGCGCCTTGGAGACTCATTTTTTATCTGTATATCAGTATATCCTTTGCGGTTTTCCGTGGAACACCGGCACCGAGTCCTGGCAGCAGCAGCAACCATTCTCTCCACTGTTCGTTGTCCTTTGATCCTAGGTGAGCACCTAATTGGACTTCTGGATTTTGCATCTTCTTACCTTTGGTAATCTACACTATGTGGCGCTGTGTTTTGTGTCTCTTATCTACCTATATAGCTGGGGAGAGGTAAATAAAAAATCATAGCTGATGGTAGATATATTTGTATTGAGGCCTAACTTTTTATGCACCTTCATGTAAAACGATGTGCCAGAGCAGCAGTAAAGATTACTGAATTTATAAGGTCATCTGTTGTAGGGTTTTTCCTCTAAATTTATTAGTTTACATGGCAGATTTTGCGTGACGGGTCTCACCGCAAAACCCCCCGTGGAACTATTCCTCCCGATGGCAGGAAGATTACTCCCTCCCAATGGGAGGTTCAGGCGGAATCCGCCCGAAGATCGAGCAGGACACTTCTTTTTCCCGCTATCTGAAATAATCAGATTTTAGGATAATTCCAGTGGCGTAACTACCGCGGTAGCAGCCGTAGTGGCCGCTACGGGGCCCGTGCCGCCAGCCGGCATGCCCCCCCATATGCCCGGTGGCGCCGCTTACAGCCGTTATGGCTGCTACAGCACTAGCGACGCTACTACGACACCCGCGCCGCCGAGGCTCTAACATGTGTTGGCCGGGCGACACAGGCCCTCATGTCCGGGGACGTTGCTAGCACCGGAGGGAGACCTGGTGCTAGCGGCAGCCACCAGCTTTTGCAGTAATTGTACCTGCGTCTATAGCACGCAGGTACAAATACATGCATCAGCACTGATTAGCCGGGCACGTTCTGTGCCCGACTATTCAGCGCCTTACAATGATGCAGATTGGAGCCTTTCAACGACGCTAGCGGCATAATGACGTTATTACGCCGTGCTTGAAAGGTGCTGATTGATGGGGCAAGTCATTCTGCCCTGCCCATCAGCACCTTTGAACGATGCACCACTTGCGTCGTTCAGCTCCAGCAGACCTGCTCAGAAAAGAGAGCAGATATGCGTTGCCACCGGACAACGCGGGAACGGGATCAGGGTGAGTATGTAAAGTTTTATTTGTTTTTTTTCTACTAAAACTGAGTGGTATTATCTACAGTGGCGGCTCTATCTACAGGGGGTGGTCTATATGTGGGGCACTATATACTGGGGGGTCTATATGTGGGAATGTGGGCCACTATATACAGGGCAAGCTATATGTGGGATGGGACACCATATACAGAGGTCGGCTATATGTAGAGCACTATCTATGGGGAGATATTTGTAGGGCACTACCTATAGGAGTGGGCTATATGTGGGACACTATATACAGGGGTGGGTTACCTGTAGGGCACTAGCTACAGGGGAGCTACAGTGAAGGAAATACGTGTTTGATCCCTTGCTGATTTTGTAAGTTTGCCCACTGTCAAAGACATGAATAGTCTAGAATTTTCAGGCTACGTTAATTTTATCAGTGAGAGATAGATTATATAAAAAAAAACAAAAAATCACATAGTCAAAATTATATATATTTATTTGCATTGTGCACAGAGAAATAAGTATTTGATCCCTTTGTCAAACAAGACTTAATACTTGGTGGCAAAACCCTTGTTGCCAAGCACAGCAGTCAGACGTTTTATGTAGTTGATGATGAGGTTTGCACACATGTTAGATGGAATTTTGGCCCACTCCTCTTTTCAGATCATCTGTAAGTCATTAAGATTTCGAGGCTGTCGATTGGCAACTCGGATCTTCAGCTCCCTCCATAAGTTTTCGATGGGATTAAGGTCTGGAGACTGGCTAGGCCACTCCATGACCTTAATGTGCTTCTTTTTGAGCCACTCCTTTGTTGCCTTGGCTGTATGTTTCGGGTCATTGTCGTGCTGGAAGACCCAGCCACGAGCCATTTTTAATGTCCTGGTGGAGGGAAGGAGGTTGTCACTCAGGATTTGATGGTACATGGCTCCATCCATTCTCCCATTGATGCGGTGAAGTAGTCCTGTGCCCTTAGCAGAGAAACACCCCCAAAACATAATGTTTCCACCTCCATGCTTGACAGTGGGGACGGTGTTCTTTGGGTCATAGGCAGCATTTATCTTCCTCCAAACACGGCGAGTTGAGTTAATGCCAAAGAGCTCAATTTTAGTCTCATCTGACCCCAGCACCTTCTCCCAATCACTCTCAGAATCATCCAGATGTTCATTTGCAAACTTCAGACGGGCCCGTACATGTGCCTTCTTGAGCAGGGGGACCTTGCGGGCACTGCAGGATTTTAATCCATTACGGCGTAATGTGTTACCAATGGTTTTCTTGGTGACTGTGGTCCCAGCTGCCTTGAGATCATTAACAAGTTCCCCCGTCTAGTTTTCGGCTGAGCTCTCACCTTCCTCAGGATCAAGGGTACCCCACGAGGTGAGATTTTGCATGGAGCCCCAGATCGATGTCGATTGACAGTCATTTTGTATGTCTTCCATTTTCTTACTATTGCACCAACAGTTGTCTCCTTCTCACCCAGCGTCTTACTTATGGTTTTGTCGCCCATTCCAGCCTTGTGCAGGTCTATGATCTTGTCCCTGACATCCTTAGAAAGCTCTTTGGTCTTGCCCATGTTGTAGAGGTTAGAGTCAGACTGATTAATTGAGTCTGTGGACAGGAGTCTTTTATACAGGTGACCATTTAAGACAGCTGTCTTTAATGCAGGCACCAAGTTGATTTGGAGCGTGCAACTGGTCTGGAGGAGGCTGCACTCTTAATGGTTGGTAGAGGATCAAATACTTATTTCTCTGTGCACAATGCAAATAAATATATATAATTTTGACTATGTGATTTTCTGTTTTTTTTTTTATATATATATATAATCTATCTCTCACTGGTAAAATTAACCTAGCCTAAAAATTCTAGACTGTTCATGACTTTGACAGTGGGCAAACTTACAAAATCAGCAAGGGATCAAATACTTATTTCTTTCACTGTATATGTGAGGTACTGTCTGCAGAGGTGGGCTATACATGGAGCACTATAGGGGTAGCTATATGTAGGGCAGCGCAGTGGCTCAGTTGTAAACACTATTGCCTTGCAGCTCTGGAGTTCATATGTGGGCACTATCTACAAGGGGCTTCTATGTAGGGCACTATCTACAGAGGCTCTTTGGGGGCACTATCTACAGGGGGCACAGTGTGTGTGTGTGTGTGTGTGTGTGTGTGTGTGTGTGTGGGGGACACTGTGTGTGGTACTATTATAATCAGGGACAAGGTGTATGGCGCTATTATAATTAGAGGTGTAGTGTATGACTCTTTTTATTATATTTACAGGTGTTGAGAATTTTAACTTCGTTTATAGGTGCAGAAATTTTTAAAAGTGAGAAACTGAAGACATCTGACCGGAAAACTGCAGAAATATGTTGTGGTCGGGAGAAATCCATCATATAGGTCTGGACCAGAGGGTGAAGAAAAGAACTAGAATTTGAGATGTTACCAGTGAGTCACTAAATGTAAATGTTTATTCTGCCTCTAATCAATACTGTATTCACTGTATTATCTGCAGCGAGATTGTCACGAAGCGGGTTAGTGGACCCACTAGGCCATACCGCCGCAGCGGGGAGGCAGCTGGCCAAACAACAGGACACCCCAGAAATCCAATGTCCCGCACAAGGGTACCTGAATAGTCCAGATGGTGGCCGCAGCTCTGGCACAGATGAGATGGGTGCAGCAGATGGCGCCAAACGTGGCCGATGACACAGGAGCCGCAAGTTGCGCCAGACGTGGCGGATTCCTCCGGATGTGGCAGATAACACAGGACGTGGTGGATTCCTCCGGACGTGGCAGATGACACAGGACGTGGCGGATTCCTCCGGACGTGGCAGATGACACAGAAAGTAGCGGATTCCACCGGACGTGGCAGATGACACGGGACGTGGCAGATTCCTCTGGACGTGGCAGATGACACAGGACGTGGCATGACTAGATACTAGGGCAAAGCATGGGAAACAGGAACGGGGAACAAGGTACGGGTAACAACAGGAACGGGAAACACTAAGGGACCATTTGCAAGACAGACTGGGAAAACTAACAACGCTCAGGCATCGAACTAGGGGGCTGGACCCCTCTTATAGCCCAGGGTACTCACGGGTCTAAGGTCGTTCAAGATGTCCGGTGCGCGCGCTGCCCCTTTAAGAGCGGGGACGAGCGTGCGCGCGCACCCTGCGGGCTCCGGCGGAGGTGAGTGGATGCAAGCGCTGGCGTCTCCTGAGGAGGAGGCTGGGGCCAGCGCTTGCAGACTCGTGTCTGCGGCTGTCAGCGGGAGGCTGGAGCTGACAGCCCGCAGCCACGGACATTACAAAGATGATGGGTGGTTTGATTTTTTTGTGAAACAGCGACTGTGAGCTGTAGTTATATGGCAGGGGTTGCACCAAGCCTATACGACAGGGATTACACTAAATTGAGCTTTATTTGTTCTGGTGTTGCATATAAGTACTGATCTTGGTTCTAATGCTGTATTTAAGTACTGAGTGTAGCGTCCATGGCCGCGGGCCGTCAGGTCTACTCAACTCCTGACACCCGCATCCATGGATCTGTGAGCGCTGGTCCCCATCTCCTTCCCAGGAGACGCCAGCGCTCACTTCCGCTTTGTCCCGTAGGGTGCGCGCGCACGCTCGTGCCTGCTCTTAATGAACCAGCGCACGCAAATGTAGGAAATCATCATCAACGCACATGATTTCATGTGATCCTTGCCTGAGCGTTGTTAGTTATACCTGGTCTGTCTTGCAAATGGTCCCTTAGTGTTTCTCGTTCCAGTTGTTACCCGTGCCCTGTTACCTTTCCTGTATCCCGTATTGTGTTCTTATTCCTGTACCTACTAGTGTTCTGTCGTTTCCCACATCCAGTGTCTTCTGCCACATCCAGTGTCTTCTGCCACGACCTGAGGGATTTGCCACGTCTGGCGCAACCTGCGGCACCTGCTGTCATCCGCGCACGTCTGGCGTTACCTGCTGCACCCACCTCCATCTGTGCCAGAGCTGCGGCCACTGTCTGGACTATCCTTGTGTGAGACTTTGTATTTCTGGGGTTCCCTGTTGTCTGGCCAGCTGTCTCCCTGCTACGGCGGTGCAGCCCACATACCCACAAACCGTGACAGTGAGCTTTGTTCTAGTGCTGTATGTATGTATGAGATTTTTTCTGGGGATGTATATAAGTACTGAGCGTGGTCCTGGGGATGTATATATGTACTGAGCGTGGTTCTGGGGATGTATATATGTACTGAGCTTGGTTCTGGTGCTGTTTTTATGTACTGAGCTTGGTTCTGGAGATGTATATATGTACTGAGCTTTGTTTTGGTGCTGTATTTATGTATGGAGCTTGGTTGTGGTACTGTATATATGTATGAGCTTGGTTCTGGAGCTGTAATTATATAGGATATATTTATAATAACGAAATTGCAGGGCAGATGGAATTGTTCTCAATTCATTGTATATTTCAGGGGGGCGTGGCTTGCATGCAGTGAGGAAGGATGTGTTTCTGCAGAGCACTGCTGAGCAATTCCTAATCTGCCAACATCTGCCCTTCTGGAGGGTCGAGAGACTAATCATACCCCATTACTGGATCCCCGCTGCTCTGGGGGTCGTTTTGGTAGCAGTCTCGGCCGGTTCTGAGAACTTTTGCAATTTGGGCCTTGTGCCATCATTGAATCCCCGGCCTCGATTTTGACTGGAAGTGTGCGGGCCGCACTCCCGCTGCCCCGGAGGTCCCAGAGTGACATTGGAAGGTGCACTAAACACACCGCAAGCTGCACAAGGTGCTGGACATCATCCTGGAGACTGTGAGTACTGCCAGAGTGGCATAAAATAGTCCTGAAGCAAGGGATAAAGCATGGCTGCCATTTTGTGAGGCTCCAGGAGTCAAGCTTGTGGCCTGCTGCTCACGCACATAGCCTCCAGGGCTGTGCATTGCCCTGGGTACATACTGTGCAGTACATCTGCCTATAGGGAAGCATCTGTGTCATGCATCTGCCATCAGCCTGAACCCTGCAAGGTGGCACAGCAGCTCAGCGGCGCTAAGTTCTATCCAGCATGGCGGCTGGTCCTCCTCTAACGTATATGTAATGACCATGCGGTGATTGCACTCCGCCATTTGTGGGGAAAACTGCGGCACTATCCATTTCAACTATTTTAAGGCTATACAGCTTGTTTGCATGATATGAGATATGGGACGTACGAGTTAGGTTAAGGAGCCTAAAAAGTTGACAGAATTCTTCCACCCTCCTGAGGGCAATACGCCTCAGCATAGCCTGCACTCTAAAACTACCATGGCGTGCTCTTCACCAGCTGAAAGCGGCAGCAGCGGAGGTACTCATGGTCCAATTCAGACCTCAACATTGTCCTTGACGGAAGAAACAATGGCACGTATGTTATCTACACTACGTAAATCTCTTCAGGAAGACTTCCAAGTTATGCTTCACACACTACAAGCTGATATACAAAGCATCGGTGATCGTACGGATCACTTGGAATCTATGATGGCTGAGCTCACTGGGTCGCACAACGATCTTATTGATAAAGTAAGCAGTATGGAGTATGAGCTGGAGAGACAGGCCTCTAAACTAGCGGATGCAGAAGATCACTCTGGCAGAAACAATTTGAGGGTATCCCGGAATCCATTTCTAACGACCAACTGTATAGATATGTAGTGGACATAGTCTCAACCCTGCTACCAGATATCTCTGAAGTGGAGAAGGTGCTTGACCGCATTCACAGACTGCCGAAACCTAAGTCTGTGGCTCCCTCACTACCCAGGGATGTTATCACCAGATTTCATTTCTTTCGTATAAAAGAGGCCTTCATTAAACGTTTCAAACAACCTTTTCTCCTGCCGGATGCCTGCAGAGATATCACAGTCTTCACTGATTTATCAGCTGCCACTCTAGCTAAAAGGAAGGAATTTGCAGCATGTACAAGACTCTTCCGGGACCGTGGCATACAATATCGATGGGGCTTCCCGGTTAAGCTCCTGGTCCACAAGGATGGGTCTCTCCATGTTCTTTCATCTCCGGCACAGGCGGCGAAAGGAATAAAGGATTGGAACTTAATACCTCCCACTTCTCCTCGCACATCTGCACAAGGAACTTCTCCTCGTGGTCCTGCAAGGATTGAGGAGGAATGGCGGGAAGTACCGGCCATGTGATTAATGTTGGTCCATTTTCTTATGCATGTGTAGAATGCATATTTTCCTCTCAGGTGATACCCACGGTCAGGCTGTGGAAGCTGTTGTACAAGATGGACTGGCAAGGACAGTTTGGAGTAGCTATTGATCTTTCTTCAGTGCCTGCTTTATCTTGATATTTTTGCCTCCTGTTCATACTCCCACCAGTGGGGCGCTTGACAGGATATGTTCTTATAATTGTTATGACAAGCCTTTTATAAGTTGATAATGTGAATACAAGTCCCTATAGTGGTGGAGTGTCCTCTCAGCCTGTTCACTTTTAGTGCTTCTTTAAATACCCCCCCCATCACACTTTGTTTGTGAGGGTCATATGTGTATGGCTTTATACGTATACCCCAGAATTATGCCCTCACTCCTTTGGCCAACACATCTAATGTGTGGCCTTGTTGCACACTGTTTTTATATGCTGTTTATCTGTTGTGGTGGTGATGTCTTTTGTAATATGACTGGTACTAAAACGTACAACTTTTTTTTTATGGATCAGGTACGCCTTGCTTTTACTTGTTTAAAATGGTGTTTAACCAGTTCAGGACCGGGCTATTTTGCGCCTTCAGGACCAGACACCGTTTAGCCATTTTTAGCACGTGTTAGTTAAATGGCTATAACGTTTTTGTTTGTTGGGCTTACGACGTGATTTTTGTGACGTTTTTTCCGTAGACAATGCAGGTTTAATTTTTTATCGTTTTTATACACACCTTTTTTGCTATTTTAGAATTTTTATTCATAAAGTTTGAAAATAATAGTAAAAAAATAAGCTTTTTTACGTTTCAGCTATTTTTTGGGGGTAATAACATAGTTTTACCCTAAAATAGACCTTTTATTTGTGATCATCATTGTCTACCGTTAATTTTAATATATTACATGTCTATATTAGGGTAATTGGGTCAGCGCTAGCGTTACAACAATGATTGGCGGGGGGAACAGTTTTTTTTGGGGTGGGTATTTTATGTGTATTTATTATTAAAAAAAATGTTTGCACTTTACTTTATTATTTTTTAATTACTATGGTCTGTCCCTCAAAGGTCAAAAAAGACCTTTGGGGAACTTTATATATTTTTTTTCTTTCTTTTACACCAGGCTTTTCCCCTGTAACTGGGGCTGCTGTCTCTATTCATATACACAGCTTTCATTGAAC
Organism: Rhinoderma darwinii; assembly: GCF_050947455.1. Taxonomy (NCBI): domain Eukaryota; kingdom Metazoa; phylum Chordata; class Amphibia; order Anura; family Rhinodermatidae; genus Rhinoderma; species Rhinoderma darwinii. The sequence goes on from NC_134691.1 coordinate 244,460,777, forward strand.
GCTGTGTAAAAAGACATCGGAGAAGACAGAAGCAGTGAAAGCTGCTTCTATCCTCTCCTCAGGGTCCCCGGCAGTCACTGACAGCCGGAGACCCGACATTCAGCTGCCCGATCGCGCGGGCAGCAAGTTAAAACCCGAGCCGTAAAAAGTCTATGGCTCGGGTTTTAAGGACCCTGACCGCTGGCCGTAAAAATACAGCCAGCGGCCGGGAACCAGTTTAAAATTCTCTCCCTGAATGCTCATTGGCTTAATAGCCCATATAAAAGATCTAGTTTGTGGAAGGAAGCCTTACAATCAAAGACTGACATTATCTGTGTCCAAGAAACTCAATTCAAACATTCTGCCCCGCCTAAATGTTTGCATGCCTGTTTTCCTCCTATTTTCACTGCAAATAATGAAAGTAAGAAAGCTGGGATGCTCTTAGCAATTAAGGATACACTGGCCTTTTCCTATAAGGATTCATGGGTAGACGCAAAAGGGAGATACTTGATTATCACCTGTGATATCAATAACAAAACATACACCTTAGTTGGGGTATATGCCCCCAATCAAAGACAAATCTCTTTTCTTAATAAGCTTCTTAAAGAGGCTCTGTCACCAGATTTTGCAACCCCTATCTGCTATTGCAGCAGATAGGCGCTGCAATGTAGATAAAAGTAACGTTTTTATTTTTAAAAAACGAGCATTTTTGGCCAAGTTATGACCATTTTTGTATTTATGCAAATGAGGCTTGCAAAAGTACAACTGGGCGTGTTGAAAAGTAAAAGTACAACTGGGCGTGTATTATGTGCGTACATCGGGGCGTTTTTACTTCTTTTACTAGCTGGGCGTTCTGACGAGAAGTATCATCCACTTCTCTTCAGAACGCCCAGCTTCTGGCAGATCACGCTGTGACGTCACTTCCCCAGGTCTTGCATCGTGTCAGACGAGCGAGGACACATCGGCACCAGAGGCTACAGATGATTCTGCAGCAGCATCGGCGTTTGCAGGTAAGTCGATGTATACGTGGATAATTTATTAAATTAGCGGCTTTCGAAAAGAAGCAGAGCGTGTCGTGTAAACACTCCATACTGACTCCGTTATATCACCTGGAACGCTTGAATAAGTTGAAGCCTAATGCCCAAATTGCAGCCCAGATTAGAGAACTTCATAAACAACTCCACTTATTGATGTTGTGCAAATACGAAATGGCTTTGAAACGGATGAAAGCACATTTCTATGTAGGGGAGTTAAAAAATATCAGGCCAGGAGTACAATAGGTTTCATTGATCACCCTACAAAAGGCAAAGGTCATAATCCGGTAGATATTGCTGATGCATTCGTTGCATACTATGAGAAGTTATACAATTTAAACACAGATGAAACGGTTCCCCAGCCTACAGACAAGCTGATTGAGGAGTTCCTTCGCGGACTAGATCTCCCAAAGCTAGATGACTTACAAACAGAATCTTTAAATGCTCCGGTATCAGAAGAAGACATAGGGAAAGCTATTAAAACTATTAACCCCTTAATGACCGGGGCTGAAAAGACCTTAATGACCAGCTAAATTTTTCTGTTTTTGCCTCTCTGCGTTTCAGCAGCCATAACTTTTTTATTTTTTCATTGACGTGGCTGTATGAGGCTTTGTTTTATGCAAGAAAAATTGTATTCTTTTTTTTTTTTCCCCAGCTGGGGGTAAAAAAAAAGAAAATTTACAGCGTGAATATAGGAAAAAGCAATTCTCTGAATAGTTTTCTGTGTTTATTTTTTATCCCGTTCACGTTTCACGCTAAATAACCCATTAGATTAACTCTTCAGGTAATTACGGTCGTGTAGATACCTAATATGTGTAGGTTTTTTGTTTTTATTTAGTGTAGGGGCAATAAAATGTATTTTATGCAAAATAAAGACTCTCTTTTTGGGACTTTTTTTTATTTATTTGTTTTGTTACTTTTTTTTTTCATCCTATCAAGGGATAACTTTATTTGTAACTTTTTTTTTTTTTTTTTTTACTTGTAATGTATTAGCATACTCCTGTACGCTAATACATTACACTGTGTCACTATGACACAGGCTGCTGATCGGGCAGCACATAGTGTGCCCGAACAGCAGGTAAACGGAACAGACAGCCCTGGGGTCCTTTGTAGGTCCCCAGGGCTGACTGCAGAGGGATTCCCTGGTGTTTGATCGCATCACCGGAATCCCGGTGATGCAATTAAAGAGGGGAATTTCCTTTGATCATGCCGCGGTCACGGACCGCAGTAATCAAAGGGTTAAACAGCTGGAGTCCGAATGTTTTCCGACCCCAGCTGTGTTCAGGAGGCTGCTCTAAGTTCAGGAGCTGTAAGTTACAGCTCCTGCTTAGAGGATGAGCGCTCACACGAGCACTCATCAGCCTGATCTACAGCGACGCCAAAAGACGTCCCTGAAGACTAAGCACCTGCACTGCCTGATGTCAAAAGACAGTGGGCGGTCGGGAAGGTGTTAAAACCTCGAAAGGCCCGTGTCCTGATGGGATTCCGGGAGAGTACTATAAAACTTTTCCTGACCTCTTATCAGATGCTTTGGCCCAAGTGTTTAATGCCTCAGTACAAGTGGGCTCCTTCCCTAAGGAAATGCTGGCAGCTACAATTATTGCCTTGCCAAAACCAGGGAAGCCACCAACATCACCAGGTAATTTTAGACCGATATCTCTGTTGAATACGGATCTGAAATTGTTTGCAAAAATCTTGGCACTTAGGTTGGACCCTCTCCTTCCCTGACTAATAAATGTAGACCAAGTTGGGTTTGTCAAGCACAGACAAGCTACTGACGGTACTAGGAGAATGATAGACTTAAAGAGGCTCTGTCACCAGATTTTTCAACCCCTATCTGCTATTGCAGCAGATAGGCGCTGCAATGTAGATTACAGTAACATTTTTATTTTTAAAAAACGAGCATTTTTGGCCAAGTTATGACCATTTTTGTAGTTATGCAAATGAGGCTTGCAAAAGTCCAAGTGGGTGTGTTTAAAAGTAAAAGTCCAAGTGGGTGTGTATTAGGTGCGTACATCGGGGCGTTTTTAATACTTTTACTAGCTGGGCGCTCTGATGAGAAGTATCATCCACTTCTCTTCAGAACGCCCAGCTTCTGGCAGTGCAGACACAGCCGTGTTCTCGAGAGATCACGCTGTGTCGTCACTTCCCCAGGTCCTGCATCGTGTCAGACGAGCGAGGACACCGGCACCAGAGGCTACAGTTGATTCTGCAGCAGCATCAGCGTTTGCAGGTAAGTAGCTACATCGACTTACCTGCAAACGCTGATGCTGCTGCAGAATCAACTGTAGCCTCTGGTGCCGGTGTCCTCGCTCGTCTGACACGATGCAGGACCTGTGAGTGACGACACAGCGTGATCTCTCGAGAACACGCTGTGTCTGCACTGCCAGAAGCTGGGCGTTCTGAAGAGAAGTGGATGATACTTCTCATCAGAGCGCCCAGCTAGAAAAAGTATTAAAAACGCCCCGATGTACGCACCTAATACACGCCCACTTGGGCTTTTACTTTTAAACACACCCACTTGGACTTTTGCTAGCCTCCTTTGCATAACTACAAAAATGGTCATAACTTGGCCAAAAATGCTCGTTTTTTTTAAAATAAAAACGTTACTGTAATCTACATTGCAGCGCCTATCTGCTGCAATAGCAGATAGGGGTTGCAAAATCTGGTGACAGAGCCTCTTTAATTCATATTGCTCAGTCTTCTTCTGTACCTTCGGTGTGCCTCTCCTTGGACGCCGAAAAGGCTTTTGACAGGGTTCACTGGGGCTTCCTGTCACAGGTTCTTACTAAATTTGGGTTTATGGGGTGGATCCATAGAGCTATAATGTCAATGTATACCTTACCTTTGGCCCAGATTTTCATATCATGGATAATCTCCAAATCCTTTTGCTTGTCAAACGGTACAAGACAGGGGTGCCCCCTTTCACCGCTAATCTTCATTTTGATAATGGAGCCATTTGCTTCGTCTATAAGATCTCACCAGAATGTCATAGGTATTTCCGTCGGTAATGTGCAGCGTATAATTGGACTGTATGCTGATGATGTGATCTTGACTGTAACCTCCCTAGTTCAATCTCTTCCTCATGTCCTGGCGAATATAGTCGCCTTCAGTAAAGTATCTTATAAAATGAATGACTCCAAATCTGCAATGTTACCATTTCACGTTTCTAAATCTCTTAAAAAACATATTTCTAAACTAGTTCCATTAAGCTGGGCGGAAGGCCATATATCGTACCTAGGCATTAAGCTTATGCCTAAATCGGCGGATATGGTTGCCTTTAACTTTAAAGATCTCTGTTCCTCCATTAAGGCTCAAATTCAGCAGGTCTCTGATGTTATTATATCATGGGTGGGTAGGATAAACCTAGTAAAGATGTGGCTCATGCCGAAGATTCTTTACTATTTGAGAACTATCCCTCTACAAATAGCATTGAGGGTTATTACTAATTTACAATCCACACTTCTTAAATGTATATGGGCGAATAAAAGAGCTCGTATCTCTAAAGCTTTAACGACCACCCATGTGTCTAGAGGTGGCTTGGGTGTACCAAATATCTATCTGTATTACATGGCCGCTGCCCTGGCGGCGGTTAGGTATTGTTGGGACCTGAAGGTTAAAACTCAGTGGACACAAATAGAGAGTGTCCATACCTTTCGATCAGATATTAAAGCTGCCTTACTGGGTGTTTTAGTAGGTTCGCAAACTGACCTCAGCCCTTTAGCTACGACTAGGCATATGATTCAGATGTGGAGCACAGCGGTTAAGGTATATAAAGTGTATCATTGTTCCCTAATGAAATGCCCATTCATATATCTTTCCCACTGGATACCTAATTTAGACCTCTCGGTGTGGTGCCAAGCAGGCATACAGCAGATATCTGACCAGTTTGATGGGTTGCAATTAAGCTCATTTGCAGACTTACAGGCTAAATTCCATATCCTCAATACTCACTTGTTTATGTTTCTGCAAATTAGGCACTTTCTTCAGAGGGGTTCAGCAGCTCTCCAGGCCTCTGGACCGTCTTCAGTGTTTCAAAGATTCTTGGATTCGGATATTACATCGCTGAAAGGTTTGGCCTCAGCTTACTTGTCCTTAAACACCCACAGCTCATTTCTCAAATTGAAATACATGTCTCAGTGGAAGACGGATATGGGTCGGGAGTTCACAGAGGAGGACTGGAGGGCTGCTTTACATCACTCGCATAGGATATCCAAATGCGTCAATCATATAGAAGCCGTTAGGAAAATTCAGTTTCGTTGGTACCTCACACCTGTGCGGCTACAACATATGCAAGCCGGGGCTTCTCCTTTGTGTTGGAGGGAATGTGGAGCAAGGGGCACATTATTTCATCTATGGTGGACATGTAAATCAGTCTACCCATTCTGGAAGCACATCTTCCGCTACATATCAGAATTAATGGGAGCAGAACTTTTACCTTCCCCTCCATTGGCTTTATTGGATATGCAGATGGATGAGATCCCTCTAGAATATAGGTGGCCAATAAGCCATATTCTTATCGCTTCCAGGTTCCATATAGCCAAGAGATGGAAAATAGCGGAGGCTCTGAATCTCTCGGAGGTGCTAAACAGGGTTTATCTTCACTTCTATTACGAATTGCACTTTGCTACATCTAAAGGTTATAGGCAGAAGTGTTTGTCTCAATGGGCCCCTTGGACGGAGTTACCACATGTTAAACTTCTGCTCCGTAAGAACTCTGTCACTCTGTGAATGTATCTGTGCTAACTTATACATGGTTTTCGTATCCTGTATCATCCTGTTCCTTTTTGACATCTCATATGTATAATTACTTGTATTTATCACCACCACTCTTTGTCTGTTTTTATGTTTGTTTGTCTGTTAACCCCTTGCGTACCTTTGACGTAATAGTACGTCGCTGGCCACTTATGCCAGCGTACCTTCGACGAACTATTATGGCGCAGGAATAAACTGTCACTATGTGAAATCACATAGTGACAGAACAGCGGCGGCAGCTGTCATTGACAGCTAACCGTCTCTGCTACCGGCCTGGGGACCAATTAGCAGTCCCCAATGCCGGCGATTGCTGTGATTGGTCAGTCTCTGAAGACTGACCAATCACAGCCGTCTGTGACGTCGTCTGCAGGAGAAAGCTCCTGTCACTTTCTCTGATCTCCTCACTTCTGTGAGATACGTGAGGAGATCAGAGAAAGCAGTGTAAAAAAAAAAAAAACACTTTTTATTAACCCCTTCCCGAAAATGGGCGTATAGTAACGCCCTGAGGATGAAGCGGGCACAGGAGCTGTGCTCGCTCCATCTTCATCGGATGTCGGCTGTAATATACAGCCGACATCCCACTGCAACTACAGCGATCACTGTCCTCTCCGATCGCTGTAGTTTAACCCCTTAAATGCCGCTGTCAATAGCGACAGCGGCATTTAAGTGATTGATACAGAGGGAGGGGGCTCCCTCTGCACCCCATTGCCCCCCCCCGCGAAAAATCGCGGGGTTCTGATGGTTGCAATGGCAACCAGGAAGCCTAGCAGCGGCTTCCTGGTTGCCAGGTACGGGAGCCTATTAGGTCCTGCCCAAGGCAGGACGTAATAGGCTCAACTGTCAGTTGTAAAGTGACAGTTACAATACACTGCACTACATCAGTACATACAGAAGTAGTGCAGTGTATTGTGCAGGGGATCAGAAGATCAGATCTTCCAGTCCCCTAGTATGTGTAAAATAAAAAGTGAAAAAAAAGTAAAAAAAAAAGTAAAAAAAAAGTTTTCGATAAATAAATAAATACAAGTTTTACGTAATAAAAACAATAATCGCCTTGTTTCCCTGATCAAGCCCTTTATAATTAGAAAAAAAATGAAAAAAAAGACAAAAACTAGACATAATAGGTATCGCCGCGTTCGTATCGGCCTGACCTAAAAAAATATCATATTATTTATCCCGCACGGTGGACACCGTAAAAAAAATACCATAAAAAACAATGGCAGAATTTCCTTTTTTGGTCACGTTGTTTCCAAAAAAATGGAATAAAAAGTGATCAAAAAGTCGCGCGTAGCCAAACATGGTACCAATAAAAACGACAGTGTGTCACGCAAAAAATGTATGTACTCCGCACAGATTACATATGCCCCCACATTATAAACTGAAACACCAGTAAAACACTAAACAAAACTACTACCAAGCAAAATCTGCGCTCCAAAAGCCAAATGGCGCTCCTTCTGGGCCTGGCAGTGTGCCCAAACAGCGGTTTATGACCACATATGGGGTATTACCGTACTCTGGAGAACAGTTTAACAATTTATGGGGCGTATGTCTCCGGTGGTACAAGCTGGGCCCAACGCATTGGGCACTGAAATAGCATATATGTGGAAAATGTAAATTTTATATCTGCAACATCCACTGTGCACTAATTTCTGTAAAACCTTTGGGGGTCAAAATGCTCACTACACTTCTAGATGAATTCCTTGAGGGGTGTAGTTTCCTAAATGGGGTCACTTCTCGGGAGTTTTCACTGTACTGGTACCTCAGCGCAATGCAACATGGCGTCAAAAACAAATTTTGTAAAATCTCCACTCCAAAAACGAAATTTCACTTTTTCCGTTTAGACCCTTGCCGTATGTCCAAATAGCCGTTTACAACCACATATGGGGTATTTCCGTAATCAGGAGAAATTGTGTAACACATTTTGGGGTGTCTTTTCTCCTGTATTCCTTGTGGAAATGAAAAATTCTGAGCTAAAGCTACAGGTTATATTTCACGGACCAATTCTAATAAAATCTATAAAACACCTGAGGGCTCAAAATGCTCACTACACCTCTAATTTAATTCTTTCAGGGGTATAGTCTCCAAATTGGGATCACATCTGGGGAATTTCTACTGTACTGATGCTTCAGGGACTCTACAAATGCGACATGGCCCCCAGAAACCAATTCAGCAAAATCTGAGCTGCAAAATCCAAATGGTGCTCCGTCCCTTCTGAGCCCTGCCGAGGGTCCAAACAGCAGTTTATTACCACATATGGGGTATTTCCGTAATCAGGAGAAATTGCCTTACAAATGTTGAGGTGCTTTTTCTCCTTTATTCCTTATAAAAATTAGAAAATTCTGTGTTTTTTCCAAAAAAAAGTCTCTTTTCATCTTCACAGACTAATTCCAATAAATTCAGCAAAAAACCTGTGGGGTCAAAATGATAACTATACCACTAGAAAAATTCCTTGAGGGGTATAGTTTCCAAAATGGGGTCACTTTTGGGGGGATTCCACTGTTTAGGTCCCTCCAGGGCGTTGCAAACGTGACACGGCACTGAAAACCATTCCAGTAAAATCAGAGCTCCAAAATCCAAATGGCGCTCCCTCCCTTCTGAGCCCTGCTGTGGGTCCAAACAGCAGTTTATTACCACATATGGGGTATTTCCGTAATCGCGAGAAATTGCTTTACAAATGTTGGGGTGCTTTCTCTCCTTTATTTCTTGCAAAAATTAGAAATTTTTACGTTTTTCCAGAAAAAAAGTAGATTTTCATTTTCACAGACTATCTCCAGAAAATATAACAAAATACCTGTGGGGTCAAAATGCTAACTATACCCCTAGATAAATTCCCTGAGGTGTGTAGTTTAAAAAATGGGGGTCACTTTCGGGGGTTTCCACTGTTTTGGCACCACAAGACCTCTTCAAACCTGACATGGTGCCTAAAATATATTCTGAAAAAAGGAGGCCCCAAAATCCAAGAGGTGCTCCTTTGCTTCTGAGGCCTGTGTTTCAGTCCATTAGCGCACTAGGGCCACATGTGGGATATTTCTAAAAACTGCAGAATCTGGGCAATAAATATTGAGTTGCGTTTCTCAGGTAAAACCTTCTGTGGTACAGAAGAAAATGTATTACATATGAATTTTGTAAAAAAAAATGAAATTTGAAAATTTCAGCTCTACTTTCCTTCAATTCCTGTAAAACGCCTAAAGAGTTGAAACACTTTCTGAATGCTGTTTTAGATACTTTGAGGGGTGCAGTTTTCAAAATGGGGTGTTTTATGGGGGTTTCTAATATATAGGGCACTCAAAACCACTTCAGAACTGAACTCGTCCCTGAAAAAATCGCTTTTTGAAATTTTCTTAAAAATATGAGAAATTGCTGCTAAAGTTCTAAGCCTTGTGAGGTCATAGAAAAATAAAAGAATGTTCAAAAAACGATGCAAACATAAAGTAGACATATGGGTGATGTTAATTGGTAACTATTTTGTGTGGTATTACCATCTGTTTTACAAGCAGATACATTTAAAATGGGAAAAATCATAATTTCTTCATATTTTCGCTAAATGTTGGTGTTTTTCACAAATAAGGAATGAATTTATCGACCAAATTTTTGCACTAAACTAAAGTCCAATGTGTCACGAGAAAACAATCTCAGAATCAATTGGATAGGTAAAAGCATTCCGGAGTTATTACCACATAAAGTGATACATGTCAGATTTGAAAAAATGGGTCTGGTCCTCAAGGCCAAAATGAGCTGGGTACTCAAGGGGTTAATACATCAGTATGTCAACGTCCGAGGCACGTTTCTGATATCTAAAGGTGCAAGCTTTTTCTGTGTTCTGTATACAATACTGTGAGACTTTATCATTGGGATGTTGTATACTTTTGTATTGTACTTTGGAAAAATAAAAACCAAGTGAATTTCATTGTATATTTCATGGGAACCTGTCTGGTAGTTTTAACCCCTTGAATCGCCACCATGCGGTAATACGTGACCTGACAATAATTCCAAATGTGTGTTTTTTTCAGATGCAGCAAAATCTTTAAAATCCACTTATAAAACGGCACACACTATATGCTAATAACTCATTAAAGGGTCATGGGGCGGTGCCGCTATCCTGAAAAGTCACATAGTCCTGCCTCCAAACCCACCTTTCCATGTTTGATTGATCCTCCTGGCTGATACAACTTTCTCGGAAGCGCCACAGCTGTGTGGCACTATACACGAGGGGGAGCTGTGTAGCGCTATACACAAGGGGGAGCTGTGTGGCACTATACACAAGGGAGAGCTGTGTGGCACTATACACAAGGGGGAACTGTGTGGCACTGTATGCAAGGGGGAGCTGTGTGGCACTATACGCAAGGGGGATCTGTGTGGTACTACATACAAAGGCCTGTGTGGCACTACTAAGGGGGGGGGGGAGCTGTGTGGCACTATCTACTAGTGGGGATGTATGCCACTATTTACAAGGGGAGGGCTGGGACTCTATCTACAGGGGGTTGTGTGTGGCACTATATACAGTGAGAGCTGTATAGCACTATATACAGGGGGCTGTATGGCACTATCTACAAGGGAGAGGTGGGGGCACAATCTACAAGTGGAGTGTGACACTGCCTGTTGTTTGTGGCTGTATAGCACTGTCAACAGGGAGGCTGTATGGCACATTCTACAAGCGGTACTATGTATAAGGGGGGCTGCTTGTGGCACCTGGGGGGGCCACCGTCAAGTTTGCTATGGGTCCCAGTCTTTCCTAGTTATGTCCCTGGATAATTCTATATTCTACCAAACAGCAATTTTTTTTTATGCCGTTAGGTTTTTAGTCAATAATAACCAAGTACAGCTGACACAAAATCTGTTGTATTCATAATGGAGTGCGAACACCACCCGCTGCTAACAGGAGTCTACTTTTTTCTGCCTACTGTTAGTCTGCCCTACCTTTCAGGAGTTTTAACACTTCGTGATCACTGTTAGAGAAGTAAAATAGTTTTGTTTTGTTTTTTTAAATTGCATAGTAGTGCTAAAAAACAATAAATACCAAGACAAAAATTCTAAGAAAAAAAAAATAGTTTTTCATGAATATTGAGTTTAAAAAAAATGTAAAGTAAAAATAGACAGTTGTTTATTTTAACTTGCATCTAATCTTCCAAAACTTTTTTCAAGTCTTTTAGGTAGGGAGACTGTGTAGCGAGTACAAATGCACCCACTAACGCCTGTCTTGTGGAAGTCTTAAGGCTATGTTCACATGTGTTGTTGTGCAGCACAATGTCAAACACAAGAAAATATAAAACCCAAACTATGCTAAAACAACTTGTAATATATGTAGTTTTTCCACATTTGGTGAATACAGTTTTAGTTAAAAGATCAGAAAACAGTAGAACTGCTTAGCAAATTCTGATACATGTGCCTGTTTTTTATTGTTTTAAAATTGTCACAATTTTTTTTTAACCCTTTGGAGTTGCAGCCATTTTTAGTGTTTTTGTTTACATTTTTCTTTCCCACCTTCTGAAAGCCATAACTTAAGTTTTCCTGTCGACAACTCCGTTTGAGGGCTTGTTTTTGTGGGACGAGTTGTAGTTTTTAATAGCATAATATAGATAACCATATAATGTACTAGGAAACTGAAAAACAAATTCTGCGTGGGGTAGAATAGTAAAAAAAGAACTGCTATTCCTCCATTGTTTTTTGGGTCTTGTTTTTATGGAGCTCACTGTACAGTAAAAATGACATGTTAAGTTTATTCTGTGGGTTTCATACGATTGCAGTACTACCAAATTTACATTTTTTTTTTTTGTATGTTTTACCACTTTTACAAAGAAAAGTTTTGTGTTGCCATATACTTAGAGCCATGTTTTTTTATTTTTCAGTTGATTGAGCGGCTTGGGGGCTTGTTTTTTTTAGTGCAAGCTGTGTTTTTTTTTTAGTGTACCATTTTAGGGTACATGCGAGTCTTTGATCAATCTTTACTTCATTTTTTTTTTTTGGGGTACCTAAGGTAACCCAAAAACAGCAGTTCTGGCGTTTTTTCCCCCTAGTCTTCACCATGTGGGTTAAATAACGTTATATTAGAAAAGTTTGTACTTTTACGGATGCGTGATATCCATTATGTTCTTTTCTTTTTTTTTTACATTACTATTACGTTTGGACCTTCCTGACAAAACCTGATTTTTTAAATCTGACATGTCTCAGTTTATGTGGTTATGACTTTTGTAGTGCTTTTACTTATCCAAGCAATTCTGAGCTTGTTTTGTAGTGATATATTGTAATTTGTTAGTGGTAAAATTTGGTCTAAAAAATTAGCCTTTTTCTAAATTTGAATTTATCTGCTTGTAAGATGGTTATACCACACAAAATAGTTACTAATTAATATTTCCCATATGTCTACTTTAGATTGGCATAATTTTTTGAACATCCTTTTATTTTTCTAGGACGTTACAAGGCTTAGAACTTTAGCAGCACTTGTTTACATTTTCAAGAACATTTCCAAAACCTATTTATTAGGGACCAATTCAGTTCTGAAGTGGCTTTGAGGGTCTATATGTCAAAAAACACATATAAAGTACTCCATTTTAAATTCAGCACCATTTAAAGTATTCAAAACAGCATTTTTTAAGTTTCTTAACCCTTTAGATTTTTATTTTAAAATATATATAATGTCAATTGGTGCTGAATATCTGTACAATGTATATAGTGAACATGCTGCTCTGTTTAATATACAGGGGGTATATATATATATATATATATATAGATTGATAATGCTGAGTATTTATACTATTGCGGCTTACAAGTGCAGAGCTCATCTCTGTCAATCGGTATACTCAAAGGGTTGAAAGCAAAGTTAACTTTTTTTTTTTCTAATCAATTTTAATCCTATTTTTCTGCAGCACAGCAAGTGTCAACAGAACAATGCAACTCAATATTTATCACCATGATATTGCAGTTTTTAGAAATATTTCATATGTGGCCCTAGTGTGACACAGGCCTCAGAAATGAAGGAGCACCTTGTGGCTTTGATTTAGGAGTGCAGTGAACAGGGCCGGCTCCTGGTTTATGTGGGCCCTTGGACGGCACTGACTTAGTAGGCCCCTGTGTGAGGGAACTGGAGGCGGCAGTAAAACTGCAGAAAATGTAACTTTGTGCCCCCATATAGACGTTAGGCCCTGTTTATGCCCCCATGTAGACGTTAGTCCCTGTTTATGCCCCCATATAGAAGTTAGGCCACCAGTTTGTACCCCCATAAATTTAGTGCCCTCTGTAGATAGTGCCACACAACCCCCCCTCCCAGGTAGGGCCACATCGCCCCCACCTCCCAGGTGGTGCCACACCGCCCACACCTCCCAGGTGGTGCCACACCTCCCAGGTGGTGCCACACAGCCCCCACCTCCCAGGTGGTGCCACACAGCCCCCACCTCCCAGGTGGTGCCACACCACCCCCACCTCCCAGGTGTTGCCACACCGCCCCCACCTCCCAGGTGGTACCACACCGCCCCCACCTCTATAGCTATACCGCTATGTGCAGCCACATACACAAACACTAACTTTACTGCAGTGTCCTGACAATGAATATAAATTACCTCCAGTCAGGACGGGATGTGTATTCAGAATCCTGACCACTTCTCTGCACTTCTGTGATTTACAGCATAGCAGGTGTAGTCTCACGAGATTACGCTGTAAACTGTCATTTACAGCGAGATCTCACTGGGCTGTGCTGTAGTCTCACATAGACGCTACAGAAGTGGTCAGGATTCTGCATACACATCCCTTCCTGGCTGGAGGTAATCTCAATTTATTGTCAGGACACTGCAGTAATGTTAGTGTTTGTGTATGTGGCTGCACATAGCGATATAGATATATCGCTATGTGCTGTGTACATTAATGGAGAGAAGTGTTTGACGCTGATTGGTCAGCGTCATACACTTCTCTCCAACGCCCACTTGGTCAAAAAGAGAGGGAGCGACATTTGGGTTTTGGTGCGTGAATTTTCCTTGGTGTAAATTTTGTTTGGGGTTTTACTGGTATTTCAGTTTATAATGTGGGAGCATAGTGTAAGCTGTGCTGAGTACATCATGGCATAATAAGGCAGTATAATAGGGTAACTAATATAAATAATAATCCATAGATGTTTACGCTTTGAAGCAAATCTTTATGCACAGGCCAGTTCCCCACATTCCGTTTTACTCTGACAGGTAGTAATGCTTTGGTATACTAAGTATACCAAAACATTATAGAAGCGATGACTAGAAGAAATCACATAGTTAAGTCCCCTAAAGGGAGTAAAACAAAATTAATGTGAAATAAAGATTAGAAGTAATGGTGCATATAAAAAAAATATATATATATTTTTTTTAAATAAAAAGTTGTTTTATTTTGTACAACTGTAAAAAATAAAAAAATAAAAGCACACGTATATGGTATGATTGTGGTTGTAAAGACCAAAAAAAATAAATTAAACACGTTATATAAATCACATGGTAGACGGCGTAAAAAACAAAAATAGAATTATTTTTTTTCGTTATTTATCTCCCCAAAATAAATTATTGAAATTTTAACAATAAGTCCCATGTACCCCAAAATAGTACTAATGCAAACTACACCTTATGCCGCAAAAAACAAGCCCTCATATGGCTACAACGACGAAAAAATATGGTTATGGCTCTTGAAATACGGCGATGCAAAAAAAAAAAAAGTATCAACGTTTTTACTGTGCAAAAGTAGTAAAACAGAAAAATACTATACCTGTTTAGTATCACCTTAATCGTACCAACCAATATGATTAACCCCTTCCCGCGATTGGGCGTGACTGTACATCCGGAATCAAAGTGATTTTCCGGACTCGGGCGTACAGTTACGCCCAAGCTTTAAACTGTCACCATGTCAACAGATATGGTGACAGCGTCCAGATCGCAACTGTCATAGACAGTTGCCGAGCAGTACTCGCGGCACAGGACCAATCAGAGTGGTCCTGTGCCGGCAAGTGCTGTGATTGGCCAGTTAGTACTGACTAGCCAATCACTGTGCAGGAGGTTTGTTTTGCCGGCATCTCCGACTCTGACAAGCTCATTTCTGTCAGAGAGCTTGTCAGAGTCAGAAGCCAGTGAGAATACAGTGGAAGAGTGTTAAAAAACAAAACAAAAATGGTGATCTGCCCCTTTTGTGCCCACTGACCAGTGATCACCCCCTTTGGTGTCCACTGGTTATCAAATATATAATTATATAATTTTAGTCACCCATACTATCCTTCTGCCGTGCTGTGATCTGTGCCCAGCTATCACCTGTTGCAGTACCTGGTCGCCATCACCCTGCTGTGTCCCTAGATTGCCCACTGCCAGAGATCCCTGTTAGGTAGCAATGCCATGTCTCATTTAGTTTTCCCTCTGGTGGGTAGGGTACGCTTACTCATTTAATACAGCAGGGTCGCCGGTCTGTTCTGAGTCCGCAGTTGAGAGTAGTGCTGTTTATTTTTTGTTAAAAAAAAGTATAAAAAACTAAAATTTAAAAATGTCTTCTTTAGTAGCTGAACTAAATTATTAAATATGGCCAAAAGAGTCTTCACAGCTGAGGAAGCGTATCAAATGATGTGTTCCGATACGGACAGCGCAAGTGAAGGTGAAGCACAGTTCGTGTCTTCATCTGTATCCAGTGATCTAAGTCTGCACCCCCCCGTCGGCGCAGAAGAGCCATAAGTCCTGCTCTGCCTGAGCTGACATGGGAAGCTGCGGACAATTATACCCCCCAGGTGCCTGAATTTACAGCCCCCTCAGGCATCCAAATTGACACTACGGGTTTCAGCCCCATTGATTATTTTAAAGGTTTTTTTTCAGACGCCCTTTTAGATTTAATGGTCCAGCAGACCAACCTCTATGTGGAACAATTTATCTCCCAGAACCCTGACTCTTTTTATGGGAAGAGCCAAAATTTAACCCCCACAAACGCAGTGGAATTGCGGAAGTTTTGGGGCTTATTTTTAAGTTTTGGTCTCGTAAAAAAGCCCGGTATTAGAGACTATTGGTCCCCTGATATTTTATATAACACCCCCCTTTAGCGCACAGTAATGACAAGGAAGCGATTCAAAACCATCCTAAAGTTCCTGCATTACAATGACAATAGTCACTGCCCACCCCCACAGGACCCAAATTTTGATAGGCTGTATAAAATAAGACCATTAATTGCCCACTACTCCCAAAGTTTTTCTCAAGGTTATACCCCCAACAAAATATTTTAGTGGATGAATCATTAGTGAGCTTCAAGGGTAGACTGCACTTCAGGCAGTATCTACCCAATAAAAGAGCCCAGTACGGCATAAAACTGTACAAACTATGTGAAAGTGCCACCGGTTACACCTACTCTCTTAGGGTTTTTGAGGGGAAATACTCCCATATAGATCCCCCAGAATGCCCCCCTTCCTAGGAATTAGTGGAATGATCGTATGGGATCTTATTTATCCTTTGCTTGGCAAAGGATATAATTTATATCTGGACAACTTTTACAATAGTGTCCCATTGCTAAAAGTTCTCTGGTCCAGAACCACGTTGGCGCGCGGAACAATCCGCAAAAATCAGAAGGGCCTCCCCAAAACTTTGCTGGGTAAGATATTAAAATTAGGAGAGCGCAGAGCTGTCTGCAGCGACGATCTGCTGCTCCTGAAATATAAGGAAAAAATGGGCGTCCTTATACTGACCAGCATTCATGACAGCAGAGGCAGCCTTGTCCCTGTATGTGGATCCACCACCCAAGTTCCCAAACCATTTTGTGTACAGGAGTACAACAAATATATGGGTGGCGTTGACCTGTCTGACCAGGTCATAAAACCATACAGCGCCATGCGCAAAACCAAGGTATGGTATAAAAAGCTGTCTGTGCATCTTACACAGATTATACAAGACCTTTGTCCTCTGCAGATATGCTGGCAGTAGGGATACGTTCCTGCAATTTCAGGAAAAAGTTATCAAAGCCCTGATATTTGATGACCAGGTAGGAGAGGGCAGTTCATCTGGTTCTTCTGTCAGCAGGGTAATTCCTGGCCAGCATTTCCCCACAGAAATCCCCCCACTGAAAAAAAACTTCCAGTGTGTTAACCAAACTAGGCTTTCGTAAGGACACCACATACCATTGTGAGACGTGTCCCACAAATCGCGGCCTGGGCATGTCACAATGTTTCAAATTATATCAAACCTCCTTGGATTTTTAATTTCTTCACCTATTCTGTCTCCCATATTGGCCATGACCAATTATTAATTCTTTTACTGACCAGCCCCATTTAAAATGTGATGATTTAAAATTTGTTCAAAAAACCCACCTAAAACAAAACTAAAAATTCTCACCATACCAAGGACCCGAGGGACTGTCTTTCTCACCTAGGTTGCAAATCTGGGTGAGAGGAATTAATCCAGATAAGATTGGTTGTCTCAGCAAATCTTTTTTTGCTGAGGCCTTTGATTTATTTTTTGGGCTGGATTTTATGTAATGGTGGGTAGGTTGGTAGTGGGACCTGCCATTCCCTCTCCCTCCATTGCGGGTTTTCCAGGTTGTCCTCCTTCGTTACTAAAATTAAAGTATTTCTTATTATACCCCTAGATTAATACCTTGAAAGGTGTTACATTACATTCTAAATCTTCTCACTATACCGCTAGATTAATTCTTTGAGGGGTTTAGTTTCCTAAATGGGGTCACTTTTCTGGGTTTCTAATGTTTTGACACCCCAGAGCCTCTGTTTTCATGACACAGGGCAGGAAATGGCATAATAGTAGGCCTCAGATGTTGCATGGTGCTCTTTAACTTCTGAGCCCTGCCATGTGCTCAAACAACAGTTTATCTCCACAAATGGGGTATTACCATATTCAGTTCACTTGTGGGGACAAAATGCTCTCTACACCCTTAGATGAATTCCTCAAGAGGTGTCGTTTCTCAAATGGAGTCACTTTTGGGGGGTTTCCACAGTACTGGTACCTTTGGAGCTTTACAAATGCTACATGGTGCAGAGAAATCAATCCAGCAAAATCTGTACTCCAAAAGCTAAATGGCGTGCCTTCCCTTCCGAGTCCTGCCGCTTGCCCAAACAGCAGTTTATGACCACATGTTTGGTATTTCCGTACTCTGGAGAAGTTGCTTTACAAATGTTGGTGTGCTTTTTCTCATTTATTTGTTAAAAAAGTTAAACATTTGAGGTAAAGCTACATCTTATTGGAAAATAATGTAATTTTTCATTTTCACTGTCCAATTCTAATGAAATCTATAAATAATAGTGTAGTACCGTGTTAGCCAGAGACAATATGAAATGTTAAATACTTTTGTGTCAAAGAAGACAAAAGTATAATAGGTATGATACCTTTATTGGCTAACCATAAAAGTTCTATATGCAAGCTTTCAGAGCACAGAGGCTCCTTCTTCAGGCAGTTTACAAATGAATGACTTAGAAAAAAGCACAACATTTAGATGTTACACAAAGACAATTCGTACATGAAGTGATACATCATTAAGATAAGCCGGGGCAATAAAACTGAGGTTATAGGGGTGATGACTTAGGAGTTAAGGCATCTGGAGTCAGTCTGATGGGGGATGTGACGTGTGTCCATGTAGTGGCTCATAAATCCTGGTGTTAGATTGAGGCCTTGTGTCAATGACTGGAATTTTATCATCATCTTCAATTCCCAAATTTTTATTTCTCTGTTGTTTCTTAAATGACCCTTCAGAATGAGTACCTTTTAAATCTTCCAAACTGTGATCAGGTCCAGAGAAATGTTTTCCCACGGGTGTATCCACCTCCTGTTTTATTGTATAAAAGACACACATACAATAAAACAGGAGGTGGATACTCCTGTGGGAAAACATTTCTCTGGACCTGATCACAGTTTGGCAGATTTAAAGGTACTCATTCTGAAGGGTCATTTTAAAAACAACAGAGAAAGAAAAATTTGGGAATTCAAGATGATGATAAAATTCCAGTCATTGACACAAGGCCTCAATCTAACACCAGGCTTTATGAGCCACTACATGGACACACGTCACGTCCCCCATCAGACTGACTCCAGATGCCTTAACTCCTAAGTCATCACCCCTATAACCTCAGTTTTATTTCCCCGACTTATCTTAATGATATATCACTTCATCTACTAATTGTCTTTGTGTAAAATCTAAATGTTGTGCTTTTTTCGAAGTCATTCATTTGTAAACTGCCTGAAGAAGGAGCCTCTGTGCTCTGAAAGCTTGCATATAAAACTTTTATGGTTAGCCAATAAAGGTATCATACCTATTATACTTTTGTCTTTTTTGACACAAAAGTATTTAACATTTCATAATGAAATCTATGAAACATCTGTGGTGTCAAAATGCTCACTACACCCCTAGATGAATTCCTCAAGGGATGTAGTTTCAAAATGGTTTTTTTTTGGTGGTGTTTCCTTTGTGTCGGCACCACAAGACCTCTTCTAACCTGACATGGTGCCTGAAATATAAGCTAAAAAAAGGAAGGCCCTAAAATCCACTATGCACATCTTTGCTTCTGGGGCCTTTGTTTCAGTCCATTAGCACACTGGAGCCACATGTGGGATATTGCTAAAAACTGCAGAATCCGGGCTATACATATTCAGTTGTGTTTCTCTGGTACAATTTTCAGTATTACAGGAAACATTTATTAAAATGGAATTTCTGCAAAAAACAAATGAAATTTGCAAATTTTCCTTCCACATTGCTTTAATTTCTGTGAAACGCCTAAAGGGTTAAAAAACTTTCTGAATGCTGTTATTTACATATCGGTGCCATTATATTTGGCGCCCAATATGTAAATAAGTCCCTGAACGGTCATTGGGGCATTTCTATCTAACTAAATGGCAAGGGGGCATGATCTCGTCGCTCTGACACTGTCCGTAGCTGATTGGAGAGTGTAGGAGCGAAGACATCACGCCCCAATGACCGTTCAGGGGCTTATTTACATATTGGGCTCCAACTATAACGGCACCGATATGCAAATAATGGAGGAAGTTAGGAAAAAATGTTAAAGTGAGACAGTGTTTGTGAAGCCCTGCCTATTACATGCTGCACTCAGCTGCACATGTATGGGCAGGTGAAAAGTTCTCTTTAAAATGCAAAAAACAAGTGGAATGCCATTTTTCTTCCCATTCCCCCCCCCCCCCCCAAAAAAAAAGTAAAAATCAAATTCCCCAAAAAATTGATTGGTCATTAAGGTCCACATTAGATTGGCCATTGAAGGGTTAGAGAAGGATTTGTGCATCTGCTTTTATCTCATTTGTATCACTTATGTTCCTTGATCATAGCACTTATGACTGGAATAATGCGCCTAATTGTAGTAATTGATGAATGTAATGAAACAATGTTGTTTTTCACCGTGCAGTCTCTTTTACAACTTGCACCACAACTCATATGATCTCCACATAGATATAGGACTTTTTTTTAACTCATAAAAACAGACAAGCTCTGGAGATTTATGCTGCGTGACAATTCGCATGCAACTTCTATTTTTCCTATGGATAAAAGTGCGTGTAATTTAAGATTATCACAGTAAATCTACACATGACCATTTCTGATCATTACAAGATGCATTTGTTTGGTACTCACATGTGACTGTCATGGACAAACAATATATGTGTAACTACTTGTTGTGGATTGACTATGGGTTTTTGCTAAATGTCCCCTATATTTATATTTTTTCAGAAAATATCAAAAATTGCAGAAGATTATGAAGCCCTGGTAAGAATTCACTTGGATCGCTTAATGTGCATGCTGGTCACCATTCACTCACTTACTGTAAGGCTGCAGTTACGCTATAATACCGCTCTGTGTAGAAAGCTGTTTATTACATTCCAAGATAGGGATTGTATCCCCTCAGAACAAATCATGGAAACTTTTCATAATCTAAACCTTTAGGAAATCTATAGGATTTTACCCCATTCATGGAAATAAATACATCTCCCGTACAAAGCAGCTTCATTGGTACTAGTCTCCAAAAATACTATGATGCCCTGTGACACTATGCTACATAAATGCTAGTAAGCTATTCCATCTTTAGGGGTCCCACTAAAGAAAAGTATACCGTGCGGTATACGTGATCTATAATATGGGAGCTGATTCCCATGGAATGAATGTCTATTCACTGTCTAAACACTTATACTAACACAGTATTGTTAATGTGTTAGTTTAAGACAGCAAATAGCGATCTAAAAGGATTCCTATGCGCTGCCTAATTGAATGGAGAGGAGTGCATGACGCTGATTGGTCAGCGTCATACACTCCTCTGTATAACGCCCACTTGGTCGAAAGTAAAAACACGCCCACTTGGGCATTAAGCAACTCATTAGCATAAATCTAAAATCGCTAATAAAGTGGTGAAAACAGTTTTTTTTAAATAAAAAGCACTTCTGTCACCTACATTATAGCGCCAATCTCCTTATGTAGGAGATAGGGCACTTATAATGTGGTGACAGAGCCTCTTTAAGGTAGCTCTTTCTCGGAATAGTTCGAGCGACTTATCCCACTATATCCATATACAGTGGGATATGCTGCTACCTTATGTCGAAGGTATAAGTGGGGACTCCTCATATACACCTCTGTAAGGGTTAAAACGCAGTGTGAATCAGACCTAAGCTTATGCTATAACTTGTAAGGCCAGTTGAAATTTATGTCTGTGACTAGCTTTTAATTTGTGTCATTGGAAGACTTGGCTATTTACTTTGCCCCCATTTATAGCACTCACACGGTTTAATGATACTACAGTCATCTGTCACACCAAGACGATCAAGTAAATGATTTGTTACTCCAGGATACTGCCGAATGTGCCGAATGTTTTATCACTGCTTGCATTCAGCTGCTGCAATATTTATATATGTGTGGGAGTATTATTAAATATTTTTTATTTAGGATAAACTGTGTTTTAGGCCCTGTTCACATGACCTTTTCAAAGTGATTCCACGGAATCTGCGCATATTTCACCACGAAAGCCACATCACATAACCACTGGCAGATTAGCTCTGTTGAATGGGGCTAATCTTTTTACTGCAAAACCACAGCAGAAATCCAATTGCTTGGCCAATTCTGAGTATGAGTTTTCTACATGAAAAATCTGTCGTGTGAACGTGAGCTCTTCTGACATGTCTGTTTTAATAAATACTTTCATTCTCCATGACATGACAATTCTGGTTATTATTGGTACACACTCAGATTGGGTCACCGTTACTAGTGGTATTCCATAGGGGTCAGTATTGGACCCTGTTTTGTTTATTTGTTAATGACCTTGTATAAGGATTGCACAGTAAAATGTTAATTTTTGCAGGCTATACTAAATAGTGTAAAATAATACAACTGAGGACAGTATTCGGTTACAAATGGATCTGGAGAAGTTGGATTCTTGGGTAGAGAAGTGGCATATAAGGTTTATGATGTGGCGTATGAGAAATGTAAGGTTATGCACTTGGGAAGGGAAAATACTTGTCACCATTACAAAATGGAAAAATACTGGTTAAAACAGACATTGCAAAGGACTTAGACAATTTAGTTGACCGTAAAGTGTCAGACCGCCTCTGCCAAGACAAATAATATCATGGGTAGCATCCAAAGGGGCATAGATGCACATGACGAGAACATAGTTTTACCGCTTTATAAATCTCTACTAAGCCCACGCATTGAATACTGTGTATGATATTGGGCACCAGTGCACAAGAAAGACATAGTGGGGCTTAAGCGGTTCAAAGGCGTGCAACTAGAGTAATAAATGAAATAGGTGGACTACAGTACCCTGAAAGATTATCAAAATTAGGGTTATTTAGTTTAGAATAAAGACGACTGAGGGTTGACCTAATAACTATCTATAAATATTTCAAAGGTCAATGCAGAGATCTCTCTCATGATCTATTTATACCCAGTATTGTAACTATTAGGCCCAGTTCACAGTTTTTTGATGCGGAAATCACGTCGGAATCCGTGGCAAAAATGGCTGAAACCGCCTCCCATTGATTTCAATGGGAGGGGAGGCGATTTTCCGCAACGGTTTTTAGCTCCTTACAGTAAAAAAAAGCAGCATGCTCTTTCTTGCTCGAGTTCCGCCTCTGACCTCCCATTGAAATCAATGAGAGGCAGAGAAAAAAGATTTTTGTGCCGTTTTTCCTGTGGTGCTGTGGAAATTGCAGCAAAAATTTGCAGGCAGGTCAAAATCTGCCTCTAAATTCCTGAAGGAATTCCTGCAAAAAACCTGACTTCCTCTTGATCAACAATGCAGAATAATAGCCTGAACTGGATGGACTTATGTCTTTTTTCAACGATAAACGTTTTCTTACAAACGATAAAACCGCCAGAACTCCATAACTAGGAGGGATGTCCACATACTTAAAGCCACACAGTAAGTGTGTGTGTGTCAAAATATATATCTATATATATATATATATATATATATATATATATATATATATATACACACAGTGAAGGAAATAAATATTTGATCCCTTGCTGATTTTGTAAGTTTGCCCACTGTCAAATACATGAACAGTCTAGAATTTTTAGGCTAGGTTAATTTTACCAGTGAGAGATAGATTATATAAAAAAAAAACAAAAAACAGAAAATCACATAGTCAAAATTATATATATTTATTTTTATTTGCATTGTGCACAGAGAAATAAGTATTTGATCCCTTTGCCAAACAAGACTTAATACTTGGTGGCAAAACCCTTGTTGGCAAGCACAGCAGTCAGACGTTTTTTTGTAGTTGATGATGAGGTTTGCACACATGTTAGATGGAATTTTGGCCCACTCCTCTTTGCAGATCTTCTGTAAATCATTAAGATTTCGAGGCTGTCGCTTGGCAACTCGGATCTTCAGCTCCCTCCATAAGTTTTCGATGGGATTAAGGTCTGGAGACTGGCTAGGCCACTCCATGACCTTAATGTGCTTCTTTTTGAGCCACTCCTTTGTTGCCTTGGCTGTATGTTTCGGGTCATTGTTGTGCTGGAAGACCCAGCCACGAGCCATTTTAATGTCCTGGTGGAGGGAAGGAGGTTGTCACTCAGGATTTGACGGTACATGGCTCCATCCATTCTCCCATTGATGCGGTGAAGTAGTCCTGTGCCCTTAGCAGAGAAACACCCTCAAAACATAATGTTTCCACCTCCATGCTTGACAGTGGGGACGGTGTTCTTTGGGTCATAGGCAGCATTTCTCTTCCTCCAAACACGGCGAGTTGAGTTAATGCCAAAGAGCTCAATTTTAGTCTCATCTGACCACAACACCTTCTCCCAATCACTCTCAGAATCATCCAGATGTTCATTTGCAAACTTCAGACGGGCCCGTACATGTGCCTTCTTGAGCAGGGGGACCTTGCGGGCACTGCAGGATTTTAATCCATTATGGTTTTCTTGGTGACTTTGGTCCCAGCTGCCTTGAGATCATTAACAAGTTCACCCCGTGTAGTTTTCGGCTGAGCTCTCACCTTCCTCAGGATCAAGGATACCCCACGAGGTGAGATTTTGCATGGAGCCCCAGATCGATGTTGATTGACAGTCATTTTGTATGTCTTCCATTTTCTTACTATTGTGCCAACAGTTGTCTCCTCCTCACCCAGCGTCTTACTTATGGTTTTGTAGCCCATTCCAGCCTTGTGCAGGTCTATGATATTGTCCCTGACATCCTTAGAAAGCTCTTTGGTCTTGCCCATGTTGTAGAGGTTAGAGTCAGACTGATTAATTGAGTCTGTGGACAGGAGTCTTTTATACAGGTGACCATTTAAGACAGCTGTCTTTAATGCAGGCACCAAGTTGATTTGGAGCATGTAACTGGTCTGGAGGAGGCTGAACTCTTAATGGTTGGTAGGGGATCAAATACTTATTTCTCTGTGCACAATGCAAATAAATATATATAATTTTGACTGTGATTTTCAGTTTTTTTTTAAATATAATCTATCTCTCACTGGTAAAATTAACCTAGCCTAAACATTCTAGACTGTTCATGACTTTCACAGTGGGCAAACTTACAAAATCAGCAAGGGATAAAATACTTATTTCCTTCACTGTATGTATGTGTGTGTATGTGTATATATATATATATATATATATATATATATATATATATATATATAAAAGATGTGTTCTCGCTTATTGCTTTAGCTCATAGTCAACCCTTTCACGTTTGCCATACGGCTATATACGTTCCAACTGCCGATGCCCTATGTAGTTGTCATGTATATAAACGTTGGCAGCCTGGAACGGGGTTTAATGAGTGCAGTGCTGCTTCAGTATGAGCAGCGCTGCACTCTCATGTCTGCCGGGGCTTTAAGAGCCCCGGAATACACCACCCACTGTAGATAGCACCACACACAACCCCCGCAAAACCCCCTGTAGATAGCGCCACCTAAGCTCCCTCTAGGAGCGGAATCTATGGCCAGCGCTCTGGCCGCAGATTCCCCTCCTAGAGGGATCCGACGACATCTCAACATCCCCACTGTAAATAATGTCACACCGCACTGTAGATCGCATCAAACCCCTTTTCCCCCTGTAGATAGCGCCACCTAAACTCCCACTAGGAGCGGAATTCCCGATCGCTCTGTGCGGGGGATTTCGCTTCTTTAGAGAGCCCCTGACGTCACTGTCCACTGTCAGGTGCTCCATCTATGGGATTCTGCTACTGGAGAAGCCCCTGGTGTCACTATCCATATATGGACAGTGACGTCGGGGATCTCCCTATGAGCGGAATCCCCTACCGACATTGTGACTGGGGATTCTGCTACTGGAGAAGCCCCTGGCGTCACTATCCATATATCAGCTGTTTGTCCATTAGTCTTCTGATTAGGAGGAAGTTTGAACAACAGAATCCACAGAGTGGCATGAAGGAGAGCATGCACTTCTGACAGAGACGCCTGAGCGGTGAGAAATCAGCTGAAAAATGAGGCCACATTTTACTGGACAGTACCCTATTGCAGCATTAACATGGCTACTGAAAAGTAACTATTAACGAGAGCAGTGCTGATCTTTTCAGAGGTTTTTCTTTTTTTAAAATATTTGCTCATTATTGCATGCAGCTCCGAGACAAACCACATTGCTATCCATATATGGACAGTGACGTCCGGGGCTACTCCTGTTGCGGAATCTCCGGTCACAAATGCTGCTGACGCTCAGGCAGGGCATTCCGCTTATACAGTTCGCCACTGATGTCACTGTCCATATATGGACAGATATCAGGGGCTCCCTCTATGAGCAGAATCTCCGGCCAAAGGGATTCCTCCCCTACAGGGAGCTACAGTGGTGCTATCTACACGAAGTGGGTGCCATTTACAGAGTGGGGGGGTTGCTGCAATCTACTGGGGGTGGTGGCACTATCTACAGGGGGTGGTGGCGCTGTCTACAGGGGGGGGTGGGTTGCACTATCTGTAAGGGGAGTGGCGCTATCTGCAAGGGGAAACGCTATCTGCAGGGGTGGCACTATCTACAAGGGCTGTGGTGCTGTCTACAGGGGGGTGCTATATACAGGGGTGTAGCACTTTCTACATGGGCACTGTGGCATTATGTGGGCACTACATACAGGGGGCCCTGTGGCACTATCTACATGGGCACTGTGTGTGGCACTGTGGGTACTACCTACATGGGACACTGTAGCACTGTCTACAAAGGACACTAGCGCTGTCTACAGAGGACACTAGCGCTGTCTACAGAGGACACTAGCGCGGTCTACAGAGGACACTAGCGCGGTCTACAGAGGACACTAGCGCGGTCTACAGAGGACACTAGCGCTGTCTACAGAGGACACTAGCGCTGTCTACAGAGGACACTAGCGCTGTCTACAGAGGACACTAGCGCTGTCTACAGAGGACACTAGCGCTGTCTACAGAGGACACTAGCGCTGTCTACAGAGGACACTAGCGCTGTTTACAGAGGACACTGTAGCGCTGTCTACAGAGGACACTGTAGCGCTGTCTACAGAGGACACTGTAGCGCTGTGTACAGAGTTTGCTATGCTTACCTGCACATGGTGATGCTGCTGCAAATTCAACTGTACGCCTGGAGCTGTGGTGTCTTCTCTCTTCCGACGCCAAGGTTGAAGGACCTGTGGGTGACGTCATCACTCCCAGCCAGCTTCTTTCACAGCAGACACAGCGTGACATCACCCACAGGTCATTCAACCTTGGCGTCGGAAGAGAGAAGACACCACAGCTCCAGGTGTACAGTTGAATTTGCAGCAGCATCACCATGTGCAGGTAAGCATAGCAAACTCCCTAGAGACGAGCATATTAACCTTTTGGACGCCTTTCAGCCGATGTATCTTCTTTGTCCGACGACAAGGTTGAAGGACCTGTGGGTGACGTCACGCTGTGTGTCTTTAGTGAAAGAAGCTGGGTGGGAACGATGAGAAGTGTATGATGCTAATTTGTCAGCATCATACACTTCTATTCACAGCGCCCAGTTAGTAAAACAAGTAAACACACCCAGTTGGAAATACGAAAAAAAACACGCCCAGTTGTCCATTTCAAAGCTCATTTGCATAAATATAAAATTGCTCATAACTTGGCCAAAAATGATAGTCTTTTTTAAAGAACAAAAACGTTACGGTTATCTACATTGCAGCGCCGATCACATGCAATAGGAGATAGGGATTTGATAATCTGGTGACAGAGCCTTTAACTGGAATTTGTACCCCCTTCCCCGTTCATACTACCCTATCCCCCCTCGGACGGATATGTATGTATATATATATATATATATATATATACTCACCTCGCCACTCCTCTTCGTCCCTCCGGGTCCCCTCACCAAGACTTTGCTCATACAACGTACTGATGCTGAGCAGCGTCAGGATGTTGTATGCGATGCAGCACTGATGGCGTTGAAGTTCTGCCTCGCATATAAGGCCCTGACGCTGCTCAGCATCAGGATCTTGTATGAGCCGCGCTGGATTGCTGAGTGGACCCGGAGGGGAGTAGAGGTGAGTTGAGTATGTGATTTTAATTTATGACCGATAAGGGGAATGGGTGTCACACGGTTGTTGTGCCACAATGGTGGAAAACGGCCAAAAGATGTGACACATTTATTAAGAGGCATTTGCCCCTTAATAAATGTGTTGCATCTTAATCCAACTTTCTTTCTGTAAAAACTGGCGTATGAAATGCCAGTCAATAAATTTCCCCCTTAGTGTGCCTCCTTTTAGCCTCCTTTGTATTTACTATCTGCTGCTTCCTGAATACATTATAAATGTTAGCCTATTCTTCTTCGTCCATCAGAGTTTTATGTATGGGAGCCTCAAGTATTGTGATTTAATGAGTACGTTTGAATTTTTGGAGCTGAAAGATAGCACAGGTAGGGAGAACCATTAGCAAGTGTCAAAAGTGTATACATATCCAAATGGTAAATAAATATTTGTTTTAAGTTTTTCTAAAGTTTCATAATATAAACATTGCTTCATTTTTCTGATGTGTGTCCTAGTTTATTTAGTTCAGTGGCTTTCATTCTTAGCTTTCTAGCGACACCTGATCGCAATGAGTAGCTTTGTAATTACTATGCTTTGCTTTTTTTATGACCCATAGTTAGTCTTAAAAACAATATGTTTATCTACAATTCACTGTCAGGCAGATGACATAAGAATTTAGTTGTAATTATAATCCAGTTCCAATAATGCACTGCGCTCTAGTAACTGGAAACCTGCAACAATTTGAATTTAGTTTTGTTTGTGAATAGAGAAGTAAAGTCTTTTTTTAATGTAATGTTGATTACAAGGTTTTCTCAACAGTCACTAGCTGTTTATACAATGTGGAAGTAAAAATGTACAGCAGCATTGCATAGCGCCTATTGACATAAATGGGAGTTTGTTAAAGGTGTGTTTTAGTCCCTAAAAATTGATGCCCTAACCTCAGGATATGCCATCAGTAGCTGATCGGTCGTGGTCCGACTACTGGGACCCCCACCCATCATCTGTTTTGAAGGGGTCACAGCGCTCATACGAGAGCTTCTTCCTCTTCATTATGGTCACTCTTGTATTGTAAATTACCAACACAGTAGTAGCGGCGGTTCACAGTATTACAGCTTTCTCCCATTGAAGTGAACGGGAGAAGGCTGTAATACTGTGAACCACCGCTACTACTGTGTCTGCAATTTACAGTACGAGCAGTGACCGGAATGAAGGGGAAGCAGTTCTCATACTAGCGCTGCGGCCTCTTCAAAACAGCTGATCGGAGGGGGTCCCGGCAGTCGGACCCCGAGCAATCGGCTATTGATGGCCTATCCTGAGGATAGGCCACACATTTTTAGGGACTGGAAAAATGCACAGACACCAAGCAGTTCTCCACAGTGGGGGCTCTCTGCTTCGGCTAGTAGAAGCCGATCCTAATCAGAGATTTTTAAATCTCACACTATAAATACCCAACATTGCTAGAATATATTGAAATAATGAATCTAAACAAATTAGGTTTTTGGGAAAGTTTGTTTGCTTTCTTTTTTTTTTTTCATTTCATTTTTTTTTCATTTTCTCAAAACTAGATATTTTGTGGGGAATTTATGTGTAATCTTATTGTGGCTTTTGTACAAACTCGTTTATAACTGATATCATTTAAAAAAAAAAACTGCATTGGGGGGGTGTAACAGAGAGACAGTCGTTTATGTAAGAGAGACAGTCGTTCTCTAATAAAGTATGTTCAGCCCCATGGACCCTGAGAATAGATGAATCCTGTTGACTTGTACTTTTTTCAGGGATTTCTGATACTTGCTCCGTGGCACATTTCTCAGCCCTTCATGCTTACAAACGTCTGAAAACATACTGCTAAAAAGTAATGTGACTCCTGTAATAGTAGACACTACTAAGACTGTCGCATTGTCAGGAATTAAAATTATGCTCCCCCTATTATTAGTATTATTATTATTATTTTTTTTTGTATTTTTACAGCTTTGGAGAAATGCTTTCATACACATTGACCGCATTCGTTGAATTGATGGATCACGGTATTGTATCCTGGGATACATTTTCTGTGGCGTTTATTAAAAAAGTGAGTAAAACAACTGTATACAGAGCATATCTACAAAAAGAAAAACGAATTTTCCATTGACCAGCCAGTCAATGCAATCGTGTAGTCTTAAAAAAAAAAATAAAAAAAATTGCTCCATGCCATGTACAAATATACTGCATTTTTAGGTGTATATATGAGTATATACATACATATATTTATAAGTATGTGTATATGTACATATGTATGTGTATATGTATATGTACGTGTTTTTTAAATGCCCGGTTTACGGGGCCATCAAAAAATTGGCTGTGTAAATAGCCCCATTCGGGAACTATTGTTCCTACTGTGGCAGTGTGACATTTCATGATATTCTAATTCATTGAGCAAGACTAGTGTATGTATGTGTGTGTGTGTATATATATATATATATATATATATATATATATATACACATACATACTAGTCTTTTTCAATGAATTAGAATATCATCAAATGCCACACTGCCACTGTAGGAACAATAGGTCCCAAATGGGGCTATTCACACAGCCAATTCTTTGACGTCCCCGTAAACCAGGCATTTAAAAAATAGGGTGTGCCCTATCTACGGCCATTCTCCCGGCTGCACGGCTCCTATAGAAGTCTGTGGGGCAGTGTAAAATACTGCTGTCACTCGGATGTGATCCGAGTGACGATCGTTCTGTCTGCTGCTCGTTCGCTCTCTTCTCCTTCTCACAGTGCGAAGTGCATGTGAAAAGAGATGAAGAGGGTATTTTTTTGCTCCCTGTAGGAGAGGAATCCCCAATCCCTGGCCAAAGCGTTGCCGAAGCTGTGGCCGTGTATTCCGCTCCAGGAGAAGTCCCTGACTTCACTCTCCATATATGGACCATGAAGTCAGACTTCTCCTGGAAAAAGTCCCCTACAGTGGTGCTGTACAGGGGGGCTGCATGGCACTACCTATAGGGGGGAGCTGTCTGGCATTACCTACAGGGGGGCTGTGTGGCATTACCTACAGGGGAATTGTGTGGCAGTGGTAAGGGGGGGGGGCAGTGGTAATTAAACTACAGGGGGCTGTGTGCCACTACCTACATGGGGGCAGTGTGTGGCATCTATAGAGGGAAGTGTGTGGCAAAAAATTTACAAATGAAATTCATCAGTTTTTAAAACGGAAAGAGAAAAAAACGGAAGCAAAATCGGGCGTTAAAAATGGAAACACGGCCTGGATACGGAACGGATGCAAACGCTCGGACCCGGTCGTATGAATAGAGCTTTAGGAAACCTTTGCAAGTGTTTTGTGTTGATTAGCTGATTAGAGTGTGACACCATGA